>NC_063204.1:25452198-25682781 GCF_017589495.1 Alosa alosa
ATATGCAGGTTAGAATGATTAGCACCTGTTTTTTTCCCCCTCTCTCTTTACCACACAGAGACAGAATCATTCTCATGTGTCTTCAGAGACTGTTCTCAGTGGTAAACTTTGTTTGAGCCCAAAAAGATTTACACAGAAAGCACTTGGGAAAGCTCTTTCATATGGAGAGGGAGGAGGGAGAGGGAGTTGCTCGATTGGTTGCGGTATCTTTGTGTACAGACACGCCACAGCACTGTCGCCACTCCCAACGATCCTCTCTCAGATGATCACATTTCAGCGTTAGCATTGCGGCTAATGCCGACTCTGGTCATGCGTTAGGCTGGCACATCAGGGCCGTTGGCAGAAAGGGAATCAAGATCAAGATGCAAGCATCGCTAAGCCAACGCCGCTGTGCCAAATATATGTAGGGGGTGTACTGTCATATCATGTTAATGCTAAGCACTGCCAAATGATGCCATTGGAGAGATGGAAGCCTTTCGATCAATACGCATGACATTGCATGGCTCGCAATCCCAGTGGCTCAATCAAGGTTTTGCATTAAGGCTTTGATAGACTTGACTCTTTAATTGACCAAAGTCGTTATTTACTGAATGTGTTTCGTTTAGATTCTTTTTAAAGAGTGTGAAGTAGCTCGTTCAACGACTCTATTAGATTTTGCATTCCAGAATATTTTGGATAAATGGAACATGCAATCAGATCTACTGCAAATATCCTCACAAGCATTTGGGTGCACGTAGTCATGCGCGCACACACACACACACACACACACACACACACACACACACACACACACACACACACACACACACACACACACACACACACACAATGGATCTACATTTCAGATACTTCAGTGATGGTGAGACTGAAGTTCCTTGCCCTTTATCGTTGTCCAGATAGTTTCAGAAGTCGAGACATTTTAAGAGTCTGACAGCTAGAATGAGCTTCATCTCCCATCTTCGCTAAAAGCTAACAGATAACGTCAGAATGACCTTTCAGAGCGCATGGCTGTCCTTCACACTACAGAAGACAAGAATGAAAACTTGCTGGATTTATGAATTGCAACAAACAGACATACGCATTAGACCACTGATTTAGTGTGATATCCATGTCTGTGTGACAATACGTTTTCAAATGTTTGCTTTTAACTTGTATGCAATACTACTAATTATTCTTTCATGAAGCCTCTTAATCCTATCATCCACTATGACATTTTAACTGTCACAAAAAGATGTTTTGGTAAGAATTTATATTGCTATTCCCACATCATCTTCCATTTCTGAATATGAAACAATAACAATGATAATGTTTGTGAGTGCCTTATGTTAAATGATGAATCTTGGTAGAGATTGGAGATGGTATGCTTCTTCTTTATGAAACGTTCGTAATAATACTAGGAATTATAATTCTGTCAAGACCGTCTGTCTCCAACTTAACTTTCCAGACAGTTTCATAAGGAAAGGTTCCGTACTAACTAAATCTATGCGAGGGGTAAGTGTGCTGAGAGATTTGAGACATGATCACATACGGGTCTCTGAGGAACTCTCATCTCAGAGGAGAAACGAAAAATAAAGAAATAAACAAGAAAACAGTAAAACAAACATCCCATCTGATAAACAAATACGCTGTGGCTGTGATAATACGTCCCCAAAGGCCTTCAAGTTGGCTGTCATGTGTGCATCCACCATTTATTATATCACTGAACAGAGATCAGATCAGATTGCCTTGGCTTGTTTCATGGGGATACGAATAGAGAGTCCCAATTTATTGTGCAGTGTTCCCAGTGTCCATCTTGTCTTGTACTCAACATATTTTCCCTGGGTTTGACAAACTGATGCCGTATAGAAAAATTATGATTTAATCCTCTCTTGCTGTTTTATAACTGCAACCCACAGTGAGTTATGTTCTCGTTTAGTCGAGATGACTTATTGGTTGTGCTCATGTGGTGTGGATTACGGTTAAAGGGGGAGATAAATCAGAAGGTAAACAGAAGAGGAAACATTCTGTAGATTAACATGTTTGAATTGGACTACATATCCAAACAAATGATTGTTATGTTGCCAATGTGTTTGTTTTGGGTTAACATAAACCTGTTTGCCAAATCAGTGGCTTTGTGTCACTCTGTTTCATAATCACTACCATATGAAGATCATATTAATATTAATTCATGTTATGATGACACAGTATGATGTTTTTTAATCAATACATCTTTTTGTGTGTTTTGTTTTTTCCCGTTTTGTGTGTGTTGTGCATGTATGTGTGTCTGTCTGTATGAAATGTGTGTGTGTGTGTATGTCTGTGTGTGTGTGTGTGTGTGTGTGTGTCACAGATCCGACGGCTGGGCGGTATCCAGCTGCTGGTGGACCTACTGGACCACCGGATGCCTGAGGTCCACCGAAGCGCCTGCGGTGCTCTGAGGAACCTGGTCTACGGCAAGGCCAACGATGACAACAAGATCGCCTTCAAGAACTGCGGAGGCATCCCTGCCCTGGTGCGACTGCTGCGGAAGACCTCCGACGTGGAGGTCAAAGAGCTGGTCACAGGTAAGGCAAATGGCGAAATTTACCTGTGGGCTATATACTTATACTTCATACACGGTGGTAACACTGACAGAGATAGAGATGTGGAAATTCAAGACAAGCATAAATAGGAGTGTTTTGATCATAGCAATCTGCTACAATGGTACTTCTTTTATTAGAACTTTTTGACATGAAGACATAACCTTGGTGTTGCTTGCACTTATAATCTATATTGTGCAATTGTGTAAATGAATGATTTATATCAAAGGGAAAAATGAAAGCAATGAAATATTGATTGCCTGATTCCTTTAATCTGTGAAGAGTCTACATGCAACACTACCCTTACAAAAATGAAATGTTTGCGGCAGATTTGCAACAAACTTGTGGGTGATGAGTTTACTAGAAAATATTGCCAGAAGTTTGCCAATATTGGCCGCTAGAGGCAAACTTGCAGCAAAGTTCTGGCAACAATGAAAAGTTTGGCACTAGTGGCAAATGTGTTCGCCAGTGATTTGCCACCACACTTAGCCAATAATGGCAAACTTCCAATGAACTTCTGGTTACAAACCTAATTTGCATATTACATTGCTGCAAATTTGCTGCAACATTGCCAAAAGTTAACCACAACTGTTTGCCAGAAACCTAATTTGCATGTGAAATTATGAACAAATTTCATATTTGAACAATATGAACAAATGTCTGTAAGGGTACATATGGTGCACTTGATATGGTTTGATTCTATTACATCTATTTGTCTTGCCCAACTTTAAGTGAATAGCTACGTCCGTACATAGTTGCTAACTCTGTTTGTACATACAGTTTGTCCTTGCTTCTCTATGAGCGCTGCACACTACTCTATGGGGGACTATTTTTGCTCCTCAATCTCTCTTGAAGGATTCGCTGTTGATAAATATTGTGCTGTTTAGTGAGCAGCACTGTGTGTACAGCGCAGTGTGCTTCCCTCTCACAGCAGAGTGCATAAACATGTGGGCCGTGCCAGAGTCGAGACGCAGAGAGACGCCACGCAAGCGCATGAATCATCGCGCGTTCATTAGTATCACGCTGAAGAGTCAAGGCTGGTCCTCTGGGGCTCCAAGCTGAGGAGAGGCTGCAGCAGAGGCCCCATCACTCAGGCTGGGCAGTGGGCTGGGAGCCAGAGAGGCTGATAGGAGACAAACACATGGACATCCAAGTTTTGCGATGTGGAGACTTTTTTATATTGTATCTGGTTTCTATTCTAAGTTGTATTGCAGTTAAGGTTTCCATACTTACATGCCGCCTTACAGTTCCTCCTTAAAGATATATTAGGTGCAGATTCTGGTTTATGAAGTTTATTACAGCAACAAGGAAACAGTCCTACTTTATAGTGATTTGTTTTTACTAAGCTATCAACAAATATCCTGTCAATAATGAGGAATATGAGGTAGAATCATTGCACCTAACAGTATATGTAATACCCATGGAAGCATGCAGCATCACACTCTGGCTTAAAGGGACTCGAAGGGTGTCACACTACACGTCAACTCTTGGTCCGTACGTTTGACCTCTGCTCAGGCTGGACTGGTGTTTGACTGATGGGTCCATCTCTCCCCTCTGTCAACACTGTAGGGTGTCTGTCTCCTCTGCATACACCTACCATGTGTCTACCATGTGGAGTGTGTGTGTGTGGGTTTTGATGTGGGTGTGTGTAGATTTTGTCTTTGCATGGGCCTCCCTGTCCTTTGGCTTATGCTGTCAGACTAGCGCTAATAAGGGACCTCAGCCTGGTTGTGGGAGTGGGAGAGAGAGGATAGGGGGAAGGTGAGAGAATGGGAGCTTTGTGGGTGAGAGAAAGCAAGAATGAGAGAGAATGAGAGAGGAAGAGAAGAAGGGGGTGAATGGAGGCGGTTCTGAAGTAGAATTACTGCTGAATCTAAGACATCCTCCCCATATTTGATAATGACTCACATCTTTTTAGATGGAAGCCTTAAAAGCGAGAGGTTAAAGTGGAACTCTGTTCACAAAGCCAGAGCATTTGAATGTAGAATATCCCAGGACATCATAATGATGTGCCAAATGGAGTGTGTAGTTGTGTGTGTGTGTGTGTGTGTGCAGACAGTGTGTGTGAGGACAGTGTGGCTGGTAGTGTGTATGCCCAGAGTGTGTGTGTTAGAGAGTTAGAGTGTTCGCACAGTGCACAGTTAATGTGTGTGTGTGTGTGTGTGTGTGTGTGTGTGGGTGAGAGAGAGAGACGGGGTGTAAGTAATTAGTATTCCCTCCACACGGCCCTTAGCTCTGAAGGAAGGCATCGTTGTCACAGGAACATGGCAGGAAGATAAAGAGCAACACAGACACCCCCTCATGTCCAGCCTGCCCTTTACACTCACCAGAAAGAGGACCTTTTACTACACCACCACCACCCCCCCCCACACACACACACACACACACACACACACACACATAATACACTCACCACTCACACACTCACACAAGCATGTCCAAATCCACTCATGCACACACAGAGACCACACATACAATAGACGCACACACACACACACACATACACACTCTTTCATAATCACATATTGTTGTGGGTCAGGTAGTCTCCACCCAACCAGCTGTAGCTTGGACGACTATGATGGTTATAAATTACCCTGAAGAGCAATGTGATGAAGGACAAATTCATCACAAACAGACATGAATGAGTGTGTGTGTGTGTGTGTGTGTGTGTGTGTGTGTGTGTGTGTGTGTGTGTCTGTGTGTGTGTGTGTGTGTGTGTCTGTCTGTCTGTGTGTGTGTGTGTGTGTGTGTGTGTGTGTGTGTGTGTGTGTGTCTGTGTGTGTACATGAGTGTTTGTGGGTGTAGATGTTTATGAACTTTTGTTTGTATGTGTGTACATGTTTTATTCATCTGCCAGCAGGTTTCTTATCATTACTCCATGGCAGTATATTTGTTATAAACCTTTGGCACATTTATATTTGCATTTTAAGAGTATTGGATTATATTTCCTAAATTCCATTTCAGCCCATGTTCAGTACATTCCTGCAGTGTCTACTGTTACTTTGGATTACATTTTACATACATTTTGTAATGCAGAACAGCCTTTAGATATAGTGTTTGGAAATGCATTAACAGCTGTTAACTTGTGTCCAGAAAGCAATCAGTGTTGTGTTTTGCTTTTGCCATGTTGATTTTGACTCCTCGTCCCCCCACCCCTCCCTTGCAAGGGTGATTTATGAAAAGCATTCTTTTCTTGCATAAAAATAAATCTATAAAATAAATCTATAAAAATAAATGCCACCAATCCCTGCGGTTATAACTCAAGGTTAAAATATGAGCCTCCTGTTTTTTTTTTACCCTCAAATAAGGGAGAGAGGGCGGGGGGATGAGAGAGGTAGAGTACAGAAGAGATAGAGGGGAAATGGGATGAATGCATTGAGGAGGAGTCTGTCTGTATCACTTGTCTATCTGAGAGCAGATTAACATATAAATTAAAAAGTAAGTGCAGCACGGGCTCCTTATGAGTGGCTCCTGCCTCTGATTAATCAGGGACCTGTGAGCTGTTCTTACTGTGTCTCTGTCAGGTGGCAGAGGGGGGGCTAAGTAAAGTGTGTGTGTGTGTGTGTGTGTGTGTGTGTGTGTGTACGCATGAGCAGACTCAGTAACTCAGAAGAACACAAAAAAGAGGGGGATGAGGGAAGAGGAAAGGGGAGAAAAGAAAAGAAGTGAAGGGGAGGAGAGGAGAAGATAGAGGAGAGGTGTCGAGTGCACACCAGAGGGATGGAGAGGAGAGGAGAAGAAAGGAGAGAGATGAAGAGACTGAAGGGGAATTAAAGAGAGAAAATACGAGAGCAGAGGAGAAGATGTGATGAAAGGAGAAGAGGAGAGGAAAAGGAGAAGAGAAGAGGAAAAGGAGAAGAGGAGAGGAAAAGGAGAAGAGAAGAGGAAAAGGAGAAGAGAAGAGGAAAAGGAGAAGAGAAGAGGAAAAGGAGAAGAGGAGAGGAAAAGGAAGAAGAGGGATGACAGCCTGGTTAGTGCAGAGACAGCCAGTACATGACACTGTTGCATACAGTACTCACATACTCACTACACACACACACACACATACTACACACACACACACACACACACACACACACACACACACACACACACACACACACACACACACACACACACACACACACACACACACACACACACACACACACACACACACACACACACACATACAGTAGGGGAAATATACCAGGAGTGGGAGAGAGAGAGACCAAGCTATTTATTTCAATAAAGAATGTGCAGATTGTATAGGTATAGTGGATGATTGTGGAGTTCACCAGACCCTGATCAGCACTAGCCCAGGCCCAGGTCCTTCTGTTCTGGACTTGTCTCCTAGCTGAGAGAGGGAGTCGCAGAGGGACACAGTCTGCCTCTACTGTCACGTGACCACAGCTAGCAGATGGAGCCGAATCAGACAGGAATCTAAGCTCGCGAGGCACACAAGCTCTCCCAGCGAACAGTGGCGATGGAGACGACAGGCTCAGGCTCTCCTGAGACGCCGACAAATTCGCTGGCAGAAATAGCGCTTGTTTAGATTTCATTACTCTCTCCCCACACCCGCTGCTGTTGTACTGAGGGACTGTGTATGGGGGAGGCTAGCATTCATGCTAAAGTAACTCAGCTCTACTTGAAAGGCACCAATTGCAATTAGCATCTACTCCGCTGCTGGGTTTGTTTACTGAGCGTCAGTGTGCAGTGGGGAACATGGTGGTAGGCTAGAGTGTTAGCTCGGGGAAGACGATTCACTCACAGTGTAAATGGAGGAAGATGAGATCTTATCTCTTCATCGTTATTTTAGTTTCACATTTCTTTTTTGGTTGGGGGGATGGAGGGGATAAATAAATAGGCAATAGAAAACCGACCGACTGACTGACTGAATGAATGAATAAAAAATTAGGGAACATATTATACTGTGATGTTATCAGACCATCATATCAGTTTTTGAAATAAAAAAAGAGACTGTTGAATAATACATGTTCACCTGAAGCCAATCGGGCTGCAGTACCTTAGGAAATTACACATTTTACCATCAGCCAGCCTGCCTGCACTCATCTGACATTTTAACTCTTTGACATCCACACCACCACTGCTGTACTGGGTCTCTGTGGGGCTGCAAATAGTAGCCTACCCTTCTGCTCCCCTCTGGGGGTAATTTGGTTTTCTCGCCTGTGGTAGCCATGTGCTAAATGAGCCAATGCTAATGTGTGTGTGTGTTTTTGTCAGTAATGTTGTGTGGTTTGTCTGGTGTTGCTATTGCTGGTGATTAGCCTGGCCTGTGTTTGAGCTAAGAGTCCATCCTCTTGAGCTTCAGTGGCTCGGAAAGGCTGTGATTGAAATGGTCCCTGAAGTAGAGCAATCAAATCGCCTGATCACTCAAGAGAGAGTGAGAGAGGGAGACCACTCAGAAGCACACAGAAAAGCTAACTCTAATCACATGATAATGTAAGTATCTTTCCACTATCTTAATAGCTTTCCCTATCATGCTTCAAATGTCCTTGGGATATGCAGTACGCATGTTTACGCACATTAATGCCATCTATACATTCCAATGGCTTTTTGTCTCAGATGAGTGCTTAACAATGCTATGATGTCACTATAGACAATGATACTAATAGTCCTCATCTTGGCTAAGCTAAACCTCCATCCACGTGCTGTGAGCTCAATCCAGAGACGTGCTGAGTAGTCCTCCCCTCTGGGTACAATGATGACTCCAAACATTAAGGGTTAAGAAAGGTCACAGAGATGTGGTCGAACTGTCATGTTGAAGTCATGTTGAGATCCTTCACTCATTAGAAAGGGACAAGCCAGCTTAATTTCTGTTTAAGACTTAATGCATTTTATAGCTATTCTTGTGATCCATCTTTTTGTTGGCTGCTCTCCGTGCCTAAAGAATGTTGTATCATAAACTAGTAGTATGAAAATGGACTCTTCTAATTTCAGGTAATGTTTAGTAAAGTACATATATTTTACTTGAAATGGCCTGCCGTAAAATCTTCACCTTAAATGTAAATGCATTAAGTTGGAGTGTTAGCACAGGCGAGATAAAGCCATAAAGATGAGATTGTGTTTAAGAGGAGATGTAGTGCAGTACAGTCCTCTCCTCACGTTAGCTCTCCTGGCACACACAGCAGGGCTTGTATAACCGCATTTGTAATCAGCCAGAAATGACTTCACACGGGCCATGGAATTAAGGGGCGCACCGCTGACGAGGAGCGAGAACGAGAGCGGTGCGACTTCCCAAGGTCGCCGTCATTTGGCTTTCAAGTCTCCCTCCTCCCCTCCCATTCTTATCCTGTCCTTTCACCTCCTCCATTCCTCCCTTCATGAGTCATACCCTCAGAGGAGGGAGGGAGAAAGAGAGAGAGAGAATGAAGTGATGAAGGGAGGGAAAGGGAGGTAAGAAGAATGATGGAAGAGAGAGAGGGAGGTAATAAGGATGATAGGAGAGAGAGAGAGAGAGAGAGAGATAAAGGAGTGACGGGATAGAGAGAGAGGGGGAATCAGGGGGGATGAGGCCAGGGATTTGAAAGACCCAGATAGCAGTCGCCCCAGGAGCGCATCAGACTTCTTCTGGCACAGCTGTGGCCCATGTGTGTTCCAGAACCTTCTCCTACAGTACCTGCGGGGGGTTTCAGAGGCTGAGTCATGTCTGTTCATGAGCAGGAGCATCCTCCCTGGGCAGTCCTCTCCCTCTAACCTGTCCACGCTCAAACAGACCACACACACTCATGAGGAGAAAAGTGCTTCGGGGCCTAACCGCCTCCATGTTTATTGTCCAGTGTCAGGATTACAAATCACTGCCCGTAGACATAGCTTGTCCATCATGGCCGTGTGAGAAACTACATACCGGTAATTATTGTCTTGAATCAATTTATTTTAATTATCAGTTGTTACTACATCACTAGCTTGCATATACAGTATGTTATCTCAACCTTTCCTTTTACTTCTAATTAATGTTATTGGACCAAAGCATATGATATCCCTATTTTTCAGATGGTCATTAGCACTGGCACTAAGAGTGCAAAGATTATATTTTAAAGTTAGTCTGGTAACACTTTACTTGACAATATTGAAATAAGATTGACATGACTGTCGTTAACACATGATACTGTCTTGACACATGAAATCTAACCCTAACCCCTAACCCTAACTCTAACCCTAACCCTAACCCTAATCCTAATCTTAATTTGTTATGACAAAAACTGAATGTCACTTAATAACAGAAGCGTTATGTCATAAATGTTTATGACTTCATGACATGTTCATGATAGTGTCATGTCACTCTTATGTTGACACTGTCAAGTAAAGTGTAACCATTAGTCTTCATAATGTCGATCATGTGTAAGGAGTTGATGTTATGGTCAAGAATTGCAACAGCCTTCATATGAGGCAAAAAAGAGGAAGAGGATGATTTTCAGGTCCATCTCTGAGGAGGGAAAAAATGGGTTATCTCACGATACGTTTCCGAGTTCCAGGATATTCTCGTTCCTCTGTGTGTCTTTGAGCGACGGGGTTTCTGCTTTGATCTCCCTGAGTCAGCCTGTCATGAGCTTTATGTATGTCGTCTTACACATGATCTCTCAGTCGACACTCCTCCCTCTCTTCAGTATCTTGCTTATCTTTGTGTGTGTGTGTGTGTGTGTGTGTGCGTGTGCATGTGTTTCTGTACTATGGATGTCAGATATGTAGCTTGTTATCTAGAGCCGTCATGTGGCGGAGTCGCTTTCCCAGTCGACTCTGGCAGTAATCAGTACCTTCAGCACTGTGCGACAATTTATTCCCTCGTAGCGGGAGGTTGGAAATCAGCCCTGTGTCTTCCTTATTCTTCCTCAGCATTGTTAAGTTAAAATCTCATTACCGTGTGTTCATATTATATCTTTCTCTAAGTAGAGAGGGATAAGAGTGTGATTAACTTAATTAAGTAGGCCCATTTCGTTTGCTAATATACCTCGGAGCAAATCATCATACTTTTGTAGAATGGCTCCTTAATTAGGAAAATACACACTTTTTTCTAATGGGAAACAATGTGTGGTTGCTACTCCCATATGTCTCCCATACAATGTGTTAGGTGTACTATACATGCAGCAGCTGGATCCCAAACTGTGGCTTCATCAATGCCTTTAGATACATAGTAAATCTTGTTGTTTTGGTAACAGAAATAGCCCAATGTGGTCTGAGGGTGGCCAGCCGACTGGACGGTCATTATTCCTCTTCTACATCAGTGATTTTTTCGGCATTAATGAGACTGGGAACAAAATATTTTCTCTTCAGCAGTGGTCCTTGTCAGGACAAATGAGCTTGCTGGACTGTGCTGACCGGCAGCCTATTGATGAGGCAGGATCAGTATAATTAGCTATTTTTGCCTATAAGGTGTGTATGTGTGTGTGTGCATGTGTACATGTGTGTGTGTGTGTGTGTGGAGGAGGAAATTGGCAAATGAGTCGATACTGGTCCCTGTCTGGCTTAGTCAGGGGCAGAGGAAGCACTTCTACATCTTTCTCTCTCTCTGGCACACACACACACAGAGAGAGAGAGAGAGAGAGAGAAAGAGAGAGAAGCACTCCCCATAGATGTGGTGTCGGTTTTCAGATCTCTGGCCCAAGTCCCAATTACTTTCAGGGAATTGAAGGTTAGAGGGGAAAGCGTGAGTTAATTATGTTGGTGCACTTTTAATTCTCAAGAATCTAAATCATGCACACCTCTGATGTCCTCCACTGACATGAGCAAGGAGACGTACACAAAGCACCTTTCAGTTGTTTCAGTAGCAAAGTATGAGGTCCTCAGCAGTGTCTGAGCTTCAGAAATACATGGTCCCCAGTGGTCTCAGGGCCCCAGAGACATGTTGTCCCCTGACATATTACATCCCAAACAGACACAGACACGAAGCCCCCAACCAGCCGTGGTCATTAAGAGCACACAGTCCCCAGAGAAAACAATGAAATCAGATCCCAAGACTATGAGTTCTCCTGGTCTACTAGGTCCTCATCAGTATGTGAATATGAAGTTGGTTCCCAAAATTGTGAGGGGTCACAGAAGTAAGTATTCCCCAGAAGTATGTGTTCCCCAGCAGTAAAGACAGCTGGACATGGCGTCCTGGGCTTGCTCTGCTGGTGCCAGAGAAATGTTAGAGCATCTGGGGCCGAGCTGCGACAGCACAGCAGTCGTGCGGAGGTGCTCATTTGTTGCCGCGCGTCTGTGGAGTCTTGGCCGTGAGAGTGCCCACTAGGCTGGCAGGCCTGCAGTGACCGCGCGCTAATTAGCTTCTTTTAGGACGGTGACGCGACACTGATGGGGCTGCAAATGAGATGATGACAATGGCGACGACAACTGTCCTGCGCTCGCCACAGTCGGAGAGAGACATCTGTTCAGCCTTCTGACAGTCGCAAGCTCATCAGCGGAAGCAGGGTGTGTGTTGTATGTTTGTGTGTGTGTGTGTGTGGAGGGGAGAGGGGAGGAGAATGGTGGGAAAGTCTGGCAGAGAAATGTTGGGTATAAGCCATATAAGCACCGAGTTCAAGTAACAGCTGCTCAACCCCCAGCACAGTATACACAAACAAACACACACACACACGCACACACACACACACACACACACACACACACACACACACACACACATCAACATACATCCCATACTTACACCCACACAACAACTGTCACATGATCTGTATATCATTGATCTATAGTAAATTTGTGTTGTTGTACAAGCTTTCATGGAAGATGAGCTATCTGACAGGTCATTTTGTCCTTGTTTGTTTACTGTCCAACCACATGGGAAAGAAGGCCATTGCTGTGTCCCTTAAGCTAACATGCAGATGGTTGTTGGAAACATTTTGCTAAAGAAAACTTGTCACTTGGCATCCATGTCAGGCCATTTGGCAGTCAGAATTCATGCGTTCCATCTTCTGGAGATGGTTCTCAGCAGTCACCAGTTTGAAGGTGTTCTCTTACCGTCGTCAACAAACAGTTCATTAGCAATGCATGATTTCCAAATGGTTGTCATTTGTCAGTGGCAAACATAGAAGGAACACTGATGAGGACTTAAATAGCTTGCTGTTGTAGCCATGAAGAATGCATTTTAATTTCATAGCACCACAACGCCTCTGTTCGTCTCTCTTTCTTTCTCTCTCTCTCTCTCTCTCTCTCTCTCTTTCTCTGTATGTAGCACATGAAACTTTGATAGATATCTCTAATTTTAGCCTGTAGAGATATGTGTGTCTCTCCCTTTGTTTGCATTTTTAATTAATTAGAATCAGAAGTGTCTGTGCACATTACACTGGATGCATGCTCTGAAAGGAAGATCTGATTAGAAAGAGAATATAGTTTATTGAGAATGTTGCTTTTAAAGAATGAAAACATCAAAATGTTCAGAGATAGCTAGACACTTTTCATGCAGGAAATAACAAAACAATAAAACAAAATATGTTTGTTGCCTGACGTTTTCCTCTACATCACAGTAAGTGTTGTCTTACTCACTGTGGATTCCTGCTTCACATTAATCTAATGTGTCCGTATCTGCTCAGAGATCTTTTTTGGGCTAGCTGTCAGTGTCTGCCTAATAAGCTGTTTATAATCAGTTAGCAGACGAAAATTGTAACCTAATCAAGTGATTTATGGTGCCACACCAAGTATAAGTTTTGCAGTAAATGTGAAAACACTGTTTTTTCAGCAGTGACGCCACATGTTATTGAGAAGTTGAAGCTGATAAGCTGATAAAGTATGGCATAATGATGTACCAAAATACATGTGGGCTTTGTCAACACAGTGCTTAAGAGTTGTAAAGTTCAGATGCATGTATACACATCTTGGTACTCCCTTTCAATGGACTTCGCTGGTTTCTAATGGACACAAATGGCTGTTACAACAATCATTATTTATGCTTTACCTTAGACTTGAGCATGGCCAAGTCTGAAAAGTGGATCCAGAACTTCCGGCTGCATGTCGGCTGTGCTCTTATAGTTGTTATAATGAACATAAAATGATTCAATCAAGGGCATACAGTACCTGAATAATGAATGAATACTTAAGCCTTCTTGGAATACTTGCGACTTTGCTTTTGTTGGTGTCTGTCCTATTTTTAATTGTTGAATTTTGTTATTTAAAATAATGGATATGCCTTGTGTGTGATTTTCTGTGTGTGTGTGTGTGTGTGTGTGTGTGTGTGTGTGTGTGTGTGTGTGTGTGTGTGTGTGGCGTGCTGTGGAACCTGTCCTCATGCGACGCCCTGAAGATGCCCATTATCCAGGACGCGCTGGCAGTCCTTACCAACTCGGTCATCATCCCCCACTCAGCCTGGGACGCCTCCCCGCACCAGGAGGACCGCAAGCTGCAGCTGCACACCTCACAGGTGCTGCGCAACGCCACCGGCTGCCTGAGGTCAGTACCGCATGGAGGATGTGTGTGTGTGTGTGTGTGTGTGTGTGTGTGTGTGTGTGTGTGTGTGTGTGTGTGTGTGTGTGTGTGTGTGTGTGTGTGTGTGTGTGTTGGTGTTGGTGTTATATGTATGTGTGGGGAGGAAGGTAATGGGTACATACACAGATGTGTATGTGTGCGTGTGTGTGTGTGTGTCTACAGCAATGGGTGGACCAGTTGCTGTCAGACTAGGAAACAGGATTAAAGGGCATATACCGGTGTGTGTACTGTAGGTGGGTGAAGATGTGTGTATGTGTGTGTTGGTGTATCGGGAGGTGTAAGTGTTTGTGTTTGTATTTCATGTTTTTCAGCATAGGGCACAGGCAGAGATGTGTGTGAGCAGTGGGAGAGTATGCGTAAGGTTTTGAGCATATATACAGTACACACACTACACATAGAAAGCAAGAGCACTACACATACATACATGTATACAGGCATCCATGTGTGTGTGTGTCCGAGTGTGTGTGTGTGTTTGTTTTTGTTTTTGTATTTGAGCGCTCCTACTTCACATAGTCTATAGCCTGTCAATTTGTCGACTGCACTCTGTGTATCCCTGCCATGTTAGACTGTGAAAGGTCATCTAAAGGTCACATGCACTCAATGAGGCCTGCCCACATCTCTTACAGTGTAGAGGAGGCTAGGTTGAGTTCATCTATCCATGGGCTGTGGACCAGTGCTGTGGAAATGTCAATGTGTGGCATTCTTTAGGCAGCCGCAACAAGCGCTGCGTTTTGACAGTGTTGTCATCTCCAAGTGGGGTTGTCCCTGACGGCGAAGAACGTCAGTGGCAGCTAACTCTCTGTTTGACACTTGGTGTGTGTGTGTGTGTGTGTGTGTGTGTGTGTGTGTGTGTGTGTGTGTGTGTGTGTGTGTGTGTGTGTGTGTGTGGCGTCATGACACTATGAGATAGAGGGAGATGGAGAAAGAGGAAGATGGAGAGAGAGAGAGAGAGAGAGAGAGTCACTCCTCTGATAAGGGTGGATTAAATGAAGGCCAAGGATTACTGTGTCAGTCTATGTATTAGCAAGAGCTTGTGCTACAAGTCCATGAGCTATAAACACGTCACTCACTCCTCTCACTCCTCTCACTCCTACTCACACTCCTCCTAAACCACAAGCATCTTCTCCACATTCCACTTTCCTCCCTTCCACTCTCTCCAGCTGGGATTGGCCACGCAAGGACTTCTTCAGGAGGAGATTGAATCATTAATGTGCATCCATCACCCAGCTTCTATAAAGAAGTGATTCATTGTGGAAGAGTTATCCCTTAACCCGTACACAAACACACACACACACACACACACACACACACACACACACACACACACACACACACACACACACTCACACACACACTCACACACACACACACATACACAATACAGAAGAATGGGAAAGAACGGCCATGCATGATTCATTTAATAACGCACATAATGACGTTTATCAAGACGGCAAAATCCCCCTGCATTATGATTTATGCATAAGGTTCCTCCTGCCGAGAGCTGCATGAAAAAAATCACAGAGGAAAAAAAAGCACGAAAGAACAGAAATGGAGAAAAAGTAATGATTCTCCTGGGCCAAATATCCATCCCACTTAAGACTTTACTCTGTCTTGTATCCATGGCAACTGTGCGGTGTAAAGCTACACTTAAGTGGGAGTTTATCTTCTCTCCGAGCACATTTGTTTGGGTACCAGCACATCTCTCTGGGCACGCAAAGTAGACAAGCCCTCATTTAAACCAGCAATTATGAAACTTCCTGAACTTTCTTGTAAACATCCTCGCTAGTAAATTATATGTTTGTGCCCTAGTTGTTAGCGCTGGTGAAAGTGGTGTAAAATTATCAATTCAGGTGCAAGAATAGCGCAGGAACAGCCTTCCTGGCTCGCTGTGTTGTGTGTTGACAACATCCTCCAGCATCTTCTGCTGTAGCCCTGAATTATCCATCAAAGGGACTCGGAGGAGCAAGCTGAGTCACAGCTCCAGAAGTACCTGAGCTCCAGGTGTTAGCAGGAAATGATGTTGCCACCTGCAGTGGTAATAACATCTGCATTAGCGTTTGGCCATGTAATCTCAGGACGGCTGCTAATTGCACCGGTGGTGTATGGGAAAACCTTTAAGCCATTCTGGAATAGATGTGTCATTTACAGAGGTTTCGCAACAGCCGGATTATTTTGCCAAGTCACAGTTTAGCAGCTCAGTTGGAGTTCTTTCCTTGGTTCCAGTCATCACAATAATAGTTAATAGACCTATTGGGAATCAACGTCATGGTTGATTCACACACATGGTGCAGTGGGTCACAGGGTGCAACTGGCTGCTGTACAGTTCAGGACCTTCTCAATCTCATTAAATAGTGTCAATACGAGGAAAGTGGTCTATACCAGGGAATGATGAGCATGCACATTGGTTTATCCCAGCCATGATTTGGGAAGAAGGTGCAGAAGGCTTTGAACCTTCTGGCCTCTGGTCCTAGCAGGTTTTTCTCAGTCGCTTTGGTGCTTTTCTCACATCACTACTAACATTTGCACAGCAGTTAGTGCATTTCTCAAAACAATTAGTGCAAATTGCAAAACCTAGTGGATAACCTGCAAAAGTATGTCACTTGCTCAAAATGGATAGTCCATTCCTCAAAAGCAAGTCTTCATGTCAATGAAACTGCCAGTGTCTTGACACCATCGTTTATGAACAAGATAGTCAAATGGCTTTGTTATGTTTTCATTATGACAGTTTATTCTCTCAGTGTTTTCCAATGCAAAAAAAAGGTCAGAACTCGGTGACACTACCTGAACATGCTCAATACAGCACTATACACTACTTGTACAGCCATTTGAAAACTACAGTGAAGTTACACATTGCTGTAGTTAGGGGAGTAAGTGAGTATAAGACACTGAATTCATACGTTTCACATTTTTACTGTATATGCTCTTTGCAATTCTACTGCATTGTGACAGAATTTGATAACTAGTTCAACAATTTTGTATGTAATGACTCCAATGTAATGACCAGCATCCATAAGTATAGTTCATTTTGACTGACATGACATAAACAAATGATAATGTTATAAAACAGCAGAGAATTGTACGAAAGCAACTGATACATGTCCAAAAGCATCTGTAATTTCTACTATGATGTGCACAAATGACTAAATGTTGTGGAGGTTGAACTATTAGTTATGAGAATTTTCATTCTGATCTGAGAAAAGCACCAAAGCTGAGAAAAACTGTAACTTCATGGACATTATTTCTGGTCAGAACTATGAGCACTCCCTTCTGTGGGTGGTAGCACATTCATGGATAACATTTTGAGCAATTACAGGGTTTTTGCTTAATGTATGACTACAAGTGTTTCGTCCAAAAAATATAGCATTCGATTGGCTGCTTTAATGTCTATTTACACAGACATTGTGGCACTGAAAACTTTGTTGGAAGAAATGTAGTTTATATTGCACAAATTACTGAGAGACACAAGTGTCACTGGCAGACAGGCATGTACAAGGCATCTGGGCTGAAAAATCATTAGTTTTCTTTGATGAATGCTGTGTTTGGCTTAGCCTGCTTTGAAGTCTCCTGTGTAAAACTGTGGAAAATCTAGACGTATTACAACTGGCAAAGACTGAATTACGCTTCAATCGTTAATGTCTCAATTTGAGCGTGTAGTATTTGTCAGTGCACCTCTCCCTCACTCGCAGTGTGAGCCCTGCACATCCGAGGGACCCATTGAAAATCAGTGAAGCGCTGTTTCTGAGATTGAAGCCCCGCCGCCCGACGGGACTCTGACACTCGGCGTCTGTAAATCACTTCCGAGAAGGAGAAATCAAATTTCTCAAAACCACAGGTCCTGACAGGAGAGAAAATCCCCGCTAACAGGGAGACATTTTCAGAGCCACAAAGCGCAATCCTTCATGAGATCCCCACAAAGTCATGCTGGCTTTTTCTTGGGAAGTGGGGGATTTTTCTCCATGACATAGTGTAGCAGAATAACCAAATGACTGGAAAGCTCTGGAGTTAACCACTGTCTTCTGAAAAAACATTGCACTATGTGGCCAGTGTGGGTGCTCTCCTTTCCATACACAGAGCCAGCTCTACTATGCATCTAAAACAGTGTGTTCATCTATCAGGGATATCCCAGGATCCACTTAAACAAGATTGTAGAACAGTCTGCATTCTCACCTTATTTAGATCTGGTGGATCCAGAGCAGACCATTGGACAGGAGCAGAATGGATGTAAACAATGTACATCCATGTTAAAGACTTACTTTATTGGACACCTTGATGATGATTATCACTATGAATGCTACTGTAGGCACATGATAACACTGTCATTTATTGTTGTTAAGAGCTGAAATGATAGATTATTGATAGGTACAATGACTGAGTTCAGTCTATTGATATGGTGCACAGAGGTTTTTTTAAGGGGTGGGAGGTAGTCTTCTGTTGTCTCCACCACCTCCTTTTGGACACACTCACAGTAGTGAGTCTCTGTGAGCAGCAGGTCACCCAAGAGATGGCAGGCTGGCTGTCCACTGACCACTGGCCGGCCCGCCCGCCAGGTCGCAGGAGGTGGAGGTGGGGGGCGGCGGGTGGAGGAGGCCGGACTTGATGAATGGAGCCTGTCAGCGCTGGGGCCGAGCCGGAATGAGCTCAGAGAAAGAGAGAGCTGCTCAGGGCCGTGCGAGGGTGACCAGAGTGTAGGGAGTATTATAAGAGCATAGCGTAGCGTAGCATGTGAGTATAGTATACCTGTGACGATGAACGATGAAAGCTCAGAAGATTGGTGATAGTAGCGCGAGTACACTGTGTGTTGCGAGTGCAGCGTCTTTGTGTGACAAGACTGCCATGGAGTGTGGTGAATGTGGTGACAGTATCGTGAGACAGGTTGGTGGGTATTGTGAGTGTAGTGAACAGAGATGGGGAAAACTGCGGCTTCAGGGTAAAACCCACTAATCACTAGTCACTAAACCAGATGATTCTTATTAGTTCAACCAGTCAGGTAGATGAGCTGATGAGTGATCACCTATTTCAGGTAGAACCCATACATAGTAGGACTTTTACTTTCTGAAGCCGGATGTCACATCTCTGGTAGTGACTTTAGATAGATGATAGATAGATAGATAGATAGATACTTTATTGATCACCATGGGGAAATTCAAGGTCTCAGTAGCATACAAACATCACACACAACATGCACTTACAGCAGAAAAAGTAATATAAGTATATAAATAGTGAGTGCAGTGGTGAACGTGAGTGAGCTCAGTGAATGTGGTGAGAGTGATGCTAGTGTACAGCAGCAGTCGTGTCTGTTGTGGGTCAAGCTGCTGTGCTGGCCGGGTGTGATTTCTCCCGTGGCCCACGACGGTTCCTCTCGACGGTTCCTCACGACGGTTCCTCTCGACATGCTGCTCGCTTGGCACGGTTCAAGGACACATCTCAACTGCCAGGTGTGAGAGTAGAAAAGACAGTGTGAAGTGGGGTTGGTTTTACTTCTTGCTGGCTGCAGACCATGACACATACATTATAGCTCTGCTAAACAAACTCAAGGACATCCATGTCTGAGGCATTTCCTATGCATTCTCTCTCTCTCTTTCTTTCTTTCTCTCTCTCTCTCTCTCTCCCTCTCTCTCTCATGCCCTCTGTCTATGAATCCGCTCCTACGTCTCAATCTGTCTCCAGTCCGGCTCCCAATGCAGCCAATCACAGGCTTCTTGACATCGGCATGCATGAGATGCAAATAGAGGCCTGTGAACTGATATGGAGGGTATCTAGATGCAAATATGAAGTACACGTCATTATTTGGATTATTCGGCCGTATGTCTTATCACACACACACACACACACACACACACACACATACACACACACACACACCTAAGCTCTCTGCAGAGGTAATTGGGATTATTAAGAGCAGGTTGCTGGCAGGAGAAGGTGTCCTGCAGTGGAGAGCTGTGGGAAAGGGAAGCAGCTCTGATGTTGGCACACCAGTCTTTGCTCAGATAGACCTGCTGTCACTTCCACAGCTTGATTGATTGATTGATTGATTTATTTATTTATTTATTTATTTATTTATTTATATATTACTAACTTACTAACTAACTTACTTATTTACTTATTTATTTAAGTATTTGTCTTTTGTTTGTTTGATTCTTTTTAGAGACTGCTCCCCATAAACTTGGCACCAGCCACCCCAGTTGGTTCTACATTAGGTTCCCCGCTGCATAGCCAGGCTTATCCGCTCAAACACAACAACCCCTGTGGAGACATGCACCTTTGGCCTGTGCGGAGGTCCCCTGGTGGCCCCTGCTACCCCAGGCAAAGGGCATCCGTCCAGGCGGGGCTGCTGCTGCTGATGACATGCTGCTGTTTTCTCTCCACTGCCAAAGGCAAATAGCAGAGAGTGCCTTGCTTGCCTGTGAATCCATGAGTTTACACAGAGGTCATTACAAACAAACACACAAACAAAAAAAAACCAAAAAAGCAGAAGTCAGATCATGGACAGGCCACCTGGTGAAATCTTACTTGGGCTGGTGGCATTTGTTAGAAACACATCTTCCTAATGAAATGATAATCAAGCATTGGCCAAAGGATGACTGCAGTTACCAAAAACAGGGGTGTGAGCAGGGGTCCATGCGCCCTGAGCTAAGTCTTTGATGCAAGGCAGGGTGCCTTGGTTAAGACCCCAGTCGTGGCAGGGGTCCATTGGTGTAGTTTTATGTCGAGTTAGGGGCGTCTGGGTGAGATGCCAGTACAGTCTGTCTGTGCCAAGGGCATGTTGAGAGGAGTCCACTGGCCAGTCACTTGCACACAGTAAACAGTGGTCATCAAAATGCACAAATTGCCCATCTGGTAATGTCACTACAACCAGATACATTTATTTTGTCAACGGACATATACAGAAGAAAATTGGCTGATGTTTTGAATAACCATATTGTTTTTAAGCAGTTGTTTTTAAGTGTAGTCATTGTTATCATAGAGGAGTGAACAAAATTCTACTTTTAGATTGCTGTAATACTGTAATGTTGCAATATGTTTAGGGGCATATTGGACCTAAATCAACCATTCAGGGCTAGTAGTGTGATTAAAGTGCATGAGGCCAGTGCCTGTTTTAGGGAATGTGTTTGAGTCAGGGGCACTTTTAGGGGTGTATTACATAAGCCATAAGTCGTCTCACTAGGACAGCAAAGCACACTGAAAATAAATAGCCATGCCCAGCCTGAGTCCACGCAAACTCCCCACAGAGAGGGGGAGTCCAGGCAGGGACTCCAGCCTGACAACAATGAGTGAGAAATGGTCATTTTTCATCGAGAATGAGTTTAAGCACTGACCTAGCATAATGAGCTGAATGACCCCATTGTAGTTTAAGTAGCTGGTTGAAAGCATCCACTTAATGAAATTCTGGTACATAAAACTGCAAGCTTGGCTCTGAAAAGACTGTTGCACTTTAACTATGGAGTAATTTTAAGGCACTCTTGATTGAATGCCATGCTAGCAGTGTTACAATATGTAATTAGCTAACAAAGAATGCTAATTGATTAGATGGAATTTATTGAGAGTGACAGCAAATAAATTACATGAATAAGCAATAAAAGCCAGTAGGCTCATTAACTGCTAAGAATTAGCCATCGCTTGCCAGGAAATTCAAAGAGAACCAGTGGATTGGAGTTCATGCTAACATTTTAGTTGCATTTCTGTTGTAATGGTCGTAACTTAGGAATTAAATGAATGTGCTTTAAACAGTTAGGGATGTTTATGATAGTCACCAGACACAAAAGAACACACACATGAAGCATCTTCATTTTAATGTGTTCCCTCTCTTTTCCTTTTTGCCTTAATTCTGCTCTCCTACACATATCATGAACACACACACACACAATCTCATGCACCACATGAGCTACTAGGGGGATTCAGGTGGAGAATTTCTTCTCTCCTGTCCTCTCCACCTTCATTTGTTGCTCCCGGAATGCTTTATGAGGGGTGTCAGAGTGCAGTTCTGCCTTGTCAGCAGCATGGACCCTCTCTCTTTCTCTCTCTCTTTTTCTCTCTCTATCCCTCTCCAAATTCTGGATTTATGAAATAACTCCAGCCGTCTGGAAGGCTGGCAAAGGCTCCCTGATTCTTGGGCCTAGTCTGTCAGAACAGGGGCCCTCCATCAACATGACGCTGAGATAAATCAGGAGGTGACAGCAACCTAATTGGGCCCCATTTCCACCCCCGTCGTCGGCCTCAGACCATTCGCTGTGCAAGGTGGATAGTCCGCTTTTGCATTTGCACTCACATGTAACGTGAAGTGAGCAGAGGTAGATTAAAGTAGCTCAAATTCAAGCAATTATGATAATATTAGCAACTGTGTCACTGTCGATGCACCCCCAATGTAGTGTGTGTGTGTGTGTGTGTGTATGTGTGTGTGTGTGAGAGAGAGAAGGGTATCTTCTGCTGTAGTGTCTTACAGCTGTTGAGGAATTAGTTGTTTGTTTCAGCAGAAGTGTGATTATTAGCATGCTAAACTACATGAGAAGGTCAATTAGAATATGTTCCTTATTAGGCTACTAAGGTTGTGTGTGTGGAGAAGAAAACTCCAGGCCCTGAAAGCAAATAAACATTTTAATTGGTGCTTACCCACATCCCCCACCTCCACCCCTCCCCTCCCCGCAAGAATAAAGTGAATTAAGGTGCAAGAGAGTGAGAGAAAAGGAGAGAGAGAGTGAGAGAAAGACAGCGAACTTGCTTCCTTTTATGTGTGAGCACTCTTAACCCAGGGGTGTCATCTGACGGCTTGCGGATGCTAATGGAGCCTGTTAAGTGTTTGGAAATAGGCTCCCTGCGCGTTGCCGTGCACTTGTGAACCTGCCCTAGCACTTCTCATCATCGTTCACAGCCAATCAGGACCCTCTGTGGCCCCAGCGCCCCGCTGTCTTCAAATGCCAATCAGAGCTGTTTGTAATTCCTGCACGGTCCGGCACCGAAGCTCTCAGAACCGAGACTCGAGATCCAGCTGAGCTAGGCCGCTCCTCTCCAAAGTCTTGTTTTACTCCGATCATCGTTTAGCGATACACAGACCCTCTTTTTGAACACTCTCTGAGTTACGATAGTTGTAGCACAATTACAGTATGCAGTCCCATATTCTCAATAAGACCTGAGGGAATCTATAACACATTGCTTGCAGTTTGCACATTACAGGATGCACAAATGCATCTTGTAATACTATAATGTGTTACTCATGACGTACTCTGTACTGGTATTAGAAGCTTTTTGAGTGACAAAAATACGAAGTGAATGTGCTGCATACAGGATAATATGACAGTTCTCTCACTTGAGAGAAATAAACTCTAAGACAGTCAAAAGGTTCTCTTTCCGTTGACAGCACTTCAAAGTCACCTGTAGGGAAAGAACAATCAAATCTGTTTTTCCAGTTAGGTATCCTAAAGTTGTTGCATTTACACACACACACACACACACACACACATGCACACATACTCGCACACACATACTCACATACATACTTACACAGGCCAGTTTTTTTTTTTGTCCTCCTGCAGATGGCATGAATTTCCTGCCGACTTCATTTGTGCTTCCTCAGTAGTTGCCGGCACTATACAGATCTGCATTGTTATTTCAGGGGTACCTCCAAAAACATTTTTAGATTTTCATAGTCATTATTCTCTTTCTGACCATTACAGGGACTACAACCACTGTTATCAGTCCATAAATTCATCCCGGCAGAAATGCAAATTTACAGAATGAACTCCTAGCGCTCAGTTAAATGCAATTACAGCCTTTTCTTTATCCCCACTTGAGTCTTACTGAAACACAATATTTATGAAAATGGCAGCTATTATGCGATTGCCTCCACCCTTCCCCGTGTTTGTTTGGAGTGCATCTCTGTCAGTTGTGCGGCTGGATATAAAAGGAATGGAATAAACAAGCTTCTTTTGACTGTTCCAGACGTAATCGTGAGTGCTTCTGCCCTCGCGCACACCCTGTCTGCCGCCAAGAGGATGGCCTCAGAAGCACTTTATCTTCAGAGCGCTCGCGCAATTGCTTAAAAACTGACCCTCGCCATGTCAGCGGGGTCTGTCATAGTGTGTTAAGACTAGCACTTACTGATTGTAGGATATGTGTTTTTTTTATTTCTGGAGCTCTGTAGCCATTGACAGGAGGATGGAGAGCAGACCTGAAAGGAGTGAGAGAGAGAGAGAGAGACAGAGAGTGAGAATGAGAATAGTGGCCAGACTGAAAACCTGAGGGCTGTGCTACGAAGCACACCGGCTGGCTTATCCACTGCCTAGCTATGTACTGTGGGCCATTATTTCATTACCCCATACAAGGAGGTCCTGTTGATGCACCATCTGTCTGTTTGTTTGTTTGTTTTCCTGTTGTCTTGTAACGTGTTGCTGTTGTTGTTATTGTCTTGCAGGACTATATATATCAGTTCTATGACGTTCGGCGCCGGACATATGGCTGCCGTTGCTCAGTGTCCTCAACTTTAGCCTATGTTTTTTTTTTCATCTTTCTAGTGTTATTCTCGCACTTTTTTTATCATGTGTCATACGCTGATCACTTACAATAGACAGACTCGCTTAGATATTAAACTAAATCTGCAAGCCGCAACGACATTGGGGGACTTTCACTCCGCTAGTTACCAAAGTTGTTTACATGGTTGTTTACCTTGGTTACCTGGGAAGAAACGCCGACGGAGGAAAAGAGGTAGAAGAGCCGGGATATTGGTCAGATTGAGGAAAAGACAACATCGTCCTCCCCTTCCTAGCATTCTCCTGGCTAACGTCCAATCACTGGATAACAAGCTGGATGATTTCAGAGCCAAACTGGCGTTTCAACGTGATATCAAGAACTGCATGTCTTTGTTTTTACGGAGACGCGGTCGGACTCCTCGATTACAGACTGTCATTCGGCCGGAGGGACTCTCCATCCATCGGCAGGATAGAACAACGGAGTCGGGCAAAAACAGAGGAGGTGGTGTGTGCATTCTGGTTAACAAATGCTGGTGTGTGGACGTACAAACGACATCGATAGGGTGCTCTCCTGACCTCGAACATCTCATGGTCAAATGCTGGCCTTTCTATCTACCCAGGGAATTCTCAGCAGTCTTTTTCATCGCTGTTTATATTCCACCACATACTAACACCACACGGGCGCTGGACGACCTGTTTGAAATTATTGATCGGCATTAAACTCTGCATCCGGAGGCCGCATTCATAGTGGCCGGCAACATCAATAAAGCCAGCCTGAAGAAAGTTCTACCGAAATACCACCAGCATGTGAGTTTTCCAACTCAAGGTGATAACACCCTGGATCATGCATACACTCCATACAGCCATGCCTACAAAGCATGCCATCGTCCAGCCTTCGGTAAATCGGATCACTCTTCAGTCTTGTTACTGCCTGCCTATAGACTGAAATGCGAAGCTGAAATGCGAGCGGCCTGCGATTCGCTCAGTACAGTGCTGGACGGATCAATCGATCCATCGATGCCGCCCTGCGTGACTGTTTCCACACAACAGACTGGGGATTTTTTCGGACTGCTGCTGATAACATCAACGATTACACTGAGTATGTAACGGGCTATATATGCAAATGCATTAATGACATTATACCGAGGGTGACCGTACGAACTTTTCCTAACCAGAAGCCATGGGTGAACGGATAGGTATGTTCAGCCTCCAAGCTCGGACAGCTGCCTTCCATTCTGGCAATCCAAGCGAGTACAGTAAAGCACGTTATGAACTGAGAAAATCAATTAAAAGGGCTAAGAGACAGTACAGGGAAAAGGTGGAGTCACACTACAGTGGCTCTAACACCAGAGACATGTGGAGTGGACTAAAGACAATTACAGACTACTGAGGAAGGAGCGTCAGAGCAGAGGTCTCTGCATCTCTTGCAGAGGAGCTGAACTCCTTCTATGCCCGCTTTGAAAATGACATCAAGTCAGAGGCTCTGTTAGAGCAAGATTGCTGCCCATTTCAGTTATCTGAAAGAGATGTGTGTAAATCATTTAGAAGGGTGAATACACATAAAGCTCCAGGACCTGACAACATCCCAGGTCGTGTTCTCAAGGCTTGCGCATCTGAACTGGCTGAGGTCTTTATGGACATCTTTAATCTCTCCCTGCATCAGTCTGTTATCCCTGCATGTTTCAAGAGGTCCACCATCATTCCAGTCCCTAAGAAATCAACAGTGAGCTGCCTTAATGATTACCGACCTGTTGCTCTCACCTCTGTTGTTATGAAGTGTTTTGAGCGGTTAGTTAAAGATCATATTACATCCTCCCTGTCTTCTACATTAGATCCACTCCAGTTTGCCTATAGGCCAAACAGGTCCACAGACGATGCGATAGCATTTGCTTTGAACACTGCTCTTTCTCACCTGGATAAGAAAAACACCCATGTACGGATGCTCTTCATTGACTACAGCTCCGCTTTTAACACCATAGTTTGAGAAATTGAGAGACCTGAACATCAGTCCCTCTCTGTGCAGTTGGATCCTTGACTTCCTGACTGACAGGACGCAGGCGGTACGGCTGGGTAACATCATCTCCTCCACTCTAACACTCAGTACTGGTGCACCGCAGGGATGTGTGTTAAGCCCCCTGCTGTACTCGTTGTATACTCATGACTGTATGGCAACTCGCACCTTAAACACCACCATTAAGTTTGCTGATGACACCACCATAATCGGCTGTATCACGAGTGATGATGAGTCTGCTTACAGAGCAGAGGTGGCAACCCTGACATCCTGGTGCCAAGACAACAACCTGCTGCTCAACGTCAGCAAAACCAAGGAGTTGATTGTGGACTACATGAGACTGCAGGAAGAGCACACACCCATTTTTATTGGAGGCACAGCAGTAGAGAGAGTCAGCTGCTTCAGATTCCTTGGAACTAACATCAGTGAGGATCTGAGCTGGTCACACCATAGGTATGGTCACAAAGTCAGCAAGACAGCAATCGCAAAGCTCTGCAAAGGGTGGTCAGGTCAGCGCAACACATCACAAGGACTAAGTTACCAACTATCCAGGACCTTTACAGCCAGCGCTGCAGGAGGAAGACCAAGTGAATCCTCGCTGACCCCAGTCATTTCAGCCACAGTGTCTTCACCCTCCTACCATCTGGTAGAAGGTACAAGAGTATGTGGACTTCTACGAGCAGATACAGAGATCTTTCCACAAGCTACCAGGATGCTGAACTGTAATTTTCTTCCACATAGCTAATCAACCTCAAACCTCAGAACCCCCACCCAGACACACAACATACCCCCTCTCCACACACATACACACCTTTTCATCACCACCCCCCCCACACACACACACACATACACACACAAAATACACCTTCTTAATTACTGCTTTTCAATTTTACTCTTTTAAGTTGAGCTGGCTCTTGAGAAGAATTTCATTACTTATAATTAATTTTATAAGTACATGACATGATTTTATAAGTACAAAACTACTTGAACTTGAACTTACATTTGGTACATTTGGTGGGCTAGAGACGGAGCTGTTAAATTTGACAATGAAACCACATGAAGGAGCAGATGCAGGAATGTTTTGTCCACTTTTGCTCACCCTTCTTAAGCTCCCTGTCCCTGAACCCCAACGTCAGCATGGTGAATCTATACCCTTGGCTAACTATGACACAGTTAACCAGCGTAGCTCTCATCACTGTCGCTGTGTGATTCATCACACTTCCTCTTGTGAAACTAGTGGCATGGGGCGCAGCACGCGCGACACGAGCACAGGAGGGTACTGCATAGCGCGATGCTGCTCAGCTCATAGCCTTATTGAATATTTAACGAGTCAACACAAGAGCTTAAGGAAATGAATAGCTGTATTTGTAGAAAATATGCTGTAAATGATCAAGGCACTGTAAGTGAGATTCCCCACGCCTACGCAGAGATAACAAGGCACGGGGAGTAAATGAGAATGTATGCTGAAGAAATCTGTAGCTCTGTCTGTCTCTCATCTACATGCTGCATTAAAACGAGAAATAGTGAATGATCCAGGCGGCATCGTGCGACACACAGGGAACTAATGGAAATGATGCATTGCGCCCCTTAGTTCCAATTCAAGCGGGCTGAGATTGTGTTTTGGCATCTTGGGCCGGGCTCCCTGGAGTCCCGTTGTGTTTCGCTCAGCTCCGACAGACACATGTGTCATGGTGGAGCCCTGGTGGGCCCATGAGGGTTTAAGCAAGATGAAGCTCTCGCCGCACAATGACATGACGAGAAGTAATGGCGTCTTGAGTGCGCCTCTTATTTGCTGTAATATTGAGTCAGCACCAAGGGGAATGTTGCACTGAAATATTCTTGCTTTCAACCTGAAGCATACTGTCAGTGTCAATATAACACCGCCTCCGTGCCAAGGTTTGTTCCATAAATAAAATTAGAATATTTTTCCAATCGCGACATATATTTTCTTTTTCTCTTTTTCTCTCTCTCTCTCTCTCTGTATATGGATATCAATTTGACCTTCAGATGTCAAGAATATTTGTGCAATTTGTTTAGAATGATAAAAACAGAACTGACAGCTGAACATATTGTGGCTATGCTTTAATGTATTGTATTAATATTGCAAAAAAACATCCTTGAATTGACTTATGTTACCTTATGCAAATGGGGCCTGGGAAAGATTTTTTCGTCTTCAGAGAAACATTATTCAAGTTCTTATAAATAGTCAAGCAACACATGGTGTCAACACTTCCTTCCCCTGGAGGATTAAAAATAATCAAATATGCATGTGTCAGACAGAGGGGGGGGGGGGTGTCATTTAAATGACACAAAAGAATCTGATATGCAGAGTGGTCTCGTGATTGGCCATGAGGGGGGATGCTGCAGGGGACAGTTAATAGGTGCCCCTGAGCAGTAGCGTGTGTGTGTGTGTGTGTGTGTTTGTGAGTGTGTGTGT
The DNA here is from genome assembly GCF_017589495.1 of Alosa alosa. Classification (NCBI taxonomy): domain Eukaryota; kingdom Metazoa; phylum Chordata; class Actinopteri; order Clupeiformes; family Clupeidae; genus Alosa; species Alosa alosa. The sequence goes on from NC_063204.1 coordinate 25,481,077, forward strand.
GTGTGTGTATGCGTGTGTGTATGTACTGTATGCGTGTGTGTGTGTGTGCATGTGAGAGAGAGTGTATGGGTGTGTGTGTACTGTATGTACTGTATGCGTGTGTGTGTGTGTGTGTGTGTGTGTGTGTGTGAGAGAGAGAGAGAGCACATGTAAATATGTGTATCTGCATATACTGCATGTATGTATTCAAGGGGCCATGCATTTTGCATTTGTATGTGTCAGTGTGCACTCCAAAGAATCTTCCATGACCCTGAAGAATGGTATTCTTTCCTAAAAGGGAACAGAGGAAAGAGTAGAGTTGTATCTTTTTGGAGGGAAATCATATTCCCTTTTGTTTCTGAGATAAAAGTATCCACAGGTGGTTCTATGAATTCTTTACGCTACATGAAGATGGTTCTAAGGTTCTTAACTGAAGAGTGGCTGTCTAAAACTCCACTGGCAAATGAGCAGTAATGGTACACCTGGTTCAGTGTGGAGGTGGAGAGAAGATAAGATGAGATGAGACGAATGGAGATGAGAGGGAGAGAGGAAAGCAGAGGAGGATGTAAGATCTAATGGGAGAAGGAGACAGTGCAACCCTGAGCAGTCAGTCACACACGATGGAGGTCTGGGGATCCATGGCAACGTGTGAAGCTGGAGCTTTCTATTAAAGGCCTCGTCTGTAACAATGAATAATCTATCATTCACCCAAGTGTATGAAATCTTTAGCACTGCATGTGTTATATAGCAGGGAATATAGCAGCCAATTTTGGAGGTGTTTTGGCAGTTTGGTCTCGTGTTGGTGTAGGCTAACATGTTTTTGTGTGTGTGCGTGCGTGTGTGTATGTGTGTGTGTGTGTTTTGCAGGAACGTGAGCTCAGCAGGGGAAGAGGCTCGTCGGCGGATGCGCGAGTGTGAGGGCCTGACGGACGCGCTGCTCTTCGTCATCCAGACCTCTCTGGGCAGCACCGAGATCGACAGCAAGGTGGGGCTCAGCTACCTCTCCCACTCTCTCCTCTTCCTCCTGCTCTTCCTCCTCTTCCTCCTCTCATTCCTCTGCACCCAGACCTCTATGGGCAGCACCAAGATCGAACCATAAGGTCTGGGTGTGCCTTCCCTCCTCCCCCTCCTTCTCCACCTCCATCCTTTCCTCCCCTTCCATTATCGGTAACACTTTACGGTAAGGGTACATGAATTATCATGAATTCATGTATGAATTAATTCATGATTAACATATTACTTCATTCTTTAATATCTCATGAATCATCAGACATTTACAAGAGTTCATAGTCTGTCATTCATGACCTCATACATGAACAACACATCAACTAAAGCATTAAGTATGTTGAGCACATCATTATGATTTATGATTTATTAAGAATGATCATGATGATTTCTTTTTCTGCCAAAAATGTTGTCATCACTATTCAAATTCTGTTTTGATGCCATAGTTCACACTTTAGTTGAGGGGCCACAAACATGATGAACTCATGAGTAATTAACCTAACATACATGTAATCATGATGATCATGCTTAAAGAAGCCCTATGCAACAATTTTAGCAAAAATGACCTTAATTATGCAGGTTGAGAGTCGTTCTGATGGTTCTACAACACTTTTTGGGTCGATTGGTGGGTGCTTCGTCTCCCCATAGTGCTTCTCCGCGGAAAAAACGAATATGCAACTGTCTGGTCGCAGTCCGAACACATCCGGATGTAACTCAACGGAAATATCCAATCGCGCCTCGGAAATGTAGTCAGATTGTAGTTTATAAGAAGACTGCAAAACGAACTCCGACTTGGCTTTGTTGCTGTTGAAATTGTAAGTAGCCTACCCTTGGGTGAACTTCGTTTTTGTAATGTGATTTGATAGTCTCTTGAACAATGTGTTTGCTCAACCGTTTTATTGTGAGCCCTGTATGTGTTTAGCTTGGTTTCTTGATGGCTAGCTCGCTAGCTAGTGGGGGTTTAGCGTAGCAGTCACTTGCTACCCAAGCTGCAGGGGGAGCTATGTCGTGAAAAATGTGAGCCCAAATCAGGCAAAAATCCAAAAACAGTAAACAGGTAAAAAGGAATAAACAGACCTGCATAGGGCTTCTTTAAGAAATCATAAATCATAATGATGTACCCATCGTACCTAATGCTTTAGTTGATGTGTTGTTCATGCATGAGGTCATTAATGACATTACATATGAACTCGTGTAAATTCCTGATGATTCATAAGATATAAAGGAATGAAGTAATGCATAAATCATTATAATTCATGTACCCTTACCGTAAAAAGTGTTACCCAATTATCTCCTCTCCTTCCATCTCAGTTGTTTTGTGTTTACCCTCTTGCTCCTCTCCCCTGTCCTCCCTCTGTTCCCTCTCCCTCTCTGTCCTCTCCTGTTCTCACCTCTCACCTGCCCCATCCTACACCCCCCGCACCCCCCACATACACCTCCCTGGTCAGTAGGTATATTCGTGTGTGTCACCTGAACAGAAATGGCTGATTCAACTATTTGTTGTGTGTGTGTGTGTGTGTGTGCACATGTGTGAAGGTGAGTGGGCGGGAGATGGTTTAATGATTTTGCACTGTGTGTGTGTGTGTGTGTGTGTGTGTGTGTGTGTGTGTGTGTGTGTGTGTGGAGACAAGAGACAGAGTGAGTGAGTATGAGAGGAAGGTTGTTTTGCTCAACAAACCAACAAACAATCAGCTCTTTGCACGGTTGCATTTTCAAGGTTGCCAGATCCACTGCATGTCCCCCACAATGGCAGCCTTTAATCAAAACGGAACGCCCCATCTCGCTGCCTGCCCGTTGGGCTGCTGTGGCGGGAATCTGCTGGCTCCGCACTAATGAATACCGAGTGCCTGACTTTGTGCACGGTGAGAAAGCTGGCCCAGTTTCGAGTCTGCGGCCACGTCCAACCCAGAAGCACTGACCCATTTTGTGCCCACCCACCGGACTCCTCAGCCCACCCTTGCTGAGGGTCTTTGTCTACCTCACTGACTCACACACTCACACGCAGTATTTCAGTCAGACTTTCTGCCTATCAACTCAAAGAGGTCCCTCCCTCTGCAGGTGTAACAGAGGCGAACTGAGCTAGCATGCTAGTTGCGCATGTAAATCCTCACACCCCTAACCTTAAGAATAAGAAAATGGTTCTCTTTGTGAATGTTTGTTACATGCATACACATTATGGAAATATCCACTTGAATTATAAATGATCTGAGGCATGCCCAGCGTACATTTAAGTGCCATTATTCAACAATGGCTACATGTCAATCCGTTTTAGCTCCATTTATCAGGGTATTTAAATGTACGTTCATCTTTAATACATACGTTAAATCATGACATCCGTATGCTGAAGTGTTCTGTTCTAAGATGCATCATGAAAGTGAAGGAAGTGAAGTGTTCAACAGTTCTGGATGATCTGGTGTTATGCTGGATTTTAAGGGTGAGCTTGACGTCAATAACTCAACATCTATCACTGGGGCCAGTAGAATTGGTTTTGGTTCCTGTGAAAAGTAGTTATCTCTTACAGGGGTGTCACTTCAACAGTCCACAAATTACTGTTGGCGGTCCTTCCACACAATCTCCTTGCAGCATTTTGCCCCTTAAGGTCTTCATCTCTCCAAGAGGCCTCTCAGGTCGTATTTGCAAGCAGTGACTCAGACAGCTGCCGTGGAGAAGGCCCCCACTAATCCTGCAGCCGGTGACAAAGGATGACTGCGATGTGACACCTGCGGTTAAGAAATGTCACAATAATTACGAATTTGCTCGCTCATGCTGTTGACGAAACCCCATGAATTAGTGCGCCGTTAAAATCATCTCTACTTCACTTTCTTGCCCTCGGGGGGCTCAAAATGAAATTCCTCATTATTTTCCTTCTCCTCAGGTTTGTTGAAGGCGAAGCACAGTGAGACAGGTGACTTTGCCAGCTCGTTGTGATTGGCTGGACCGAGGTCATTTGCGCCATTTCCCGCTCACTACCTGCCAGGCAGACTCCACATAAACATCCCCAGTCTACTCTATCTTTTAACTTTTACATGGCATTAATAAACCCACTGATAGGCCTACTCTAGGCCTTCAGGGGGGAGGTAGAGAGAGTGAGAGAGAGAGAGAGCGAGAGAGAGAGAGAGAGGGAGAGAAGGCTTCAGTCACTAGAATCCCCCTCTCAGCCCCGCGCTAGATTATTTCTTCCGTGCAGTTCCCTGGGCGCTTCCGCCTGTGGTGAGGTAATTGCGGGAAATGTGGTTCCATCAGCCAGCTGTTACTGCACTCAGTTAATCTGCTCCGAGCCTGCAATCGTTTCAGAAGACGCTGCTGAGGCTGCTGCAGCAGCAGAGAACCTTTGGAAGTCTGATCAGTGTGAAGATACAGTGTGCAGTGTGTCGACGCTGCTCAACCTGACGTGTGTTCAAAGGCTTATCTTGTGTCAGTGAATTTCACAAGGATCAGTGCATCTTCTCCTGTCCGGACCTGTGTCAATGTGTACACACTTCCTCAATGACTTATTTACCCACGCCTCATTGGCTGAGTCTTAGCCATTAGCCTATCGGAACATAGGTTGAAACATAGGTTGAAATCTCCGAGGCCCTGGGATTTGACCTGTCTGTCAAAAGTGAAAATGGTAAAGTAGTGAAACAGGGAGAGGAAGAGAGGGTCAAATGACTTAGTCATTAAAACACTTGAATGACACTTGCATCGTCTTTAAAGTATTGATGCATTGCATGGATCAGTATTTGTGCTGATACTGACACCATTACAAGGGTCGGGTATCAGATGCAATCAACATCTGATATGATTATGTAATTATGAAAATAATGTAAATTTGTGATTATGTAGATCTTCATCTACAATATTTGGTTACACTTTACTTGACAGTGTCGACATAAGAGTGACATGACACTGTCATGAATGTGTCATAAACAAGTCATGGCCATCGTTGCCCCTTGCGTTGGCCATGATGCCCCTTTGAAAATCAGAGGTTAACAGGCCACTGTGGCCTTGGTGCCCCCTTCTTTGAATATTCTGGTTTGCGTCCGACTAATAGCAAATACAAAATAAATGTTACAAATATTGCCTAGATATCGGTAAATATTAAAATCAGAGGATATACAGCTGACTAAGAGTTTGTGAAAGTAGCCTTAATTATCACAAAATGCTAAGCATGCATCTAGGCTATTTGAGTTTCTTAAAGGGACACCAGGCAAGCCTGATGCTTTTTCTCTACAAAACTCCCCCTCGCTCGGTCTGAAGCTCTTTTTCTTTTCTTGCATCTTCCGTCAAGGGTTTTCGCTGCTTCTTCGCCGGCTCTGCCATTATACACACGTTTGCAACAATCTCTAGCGTTTCGTTAGCCTGCCTCTGTGCTGTAGATGATCAGATGATTTACAGTTCTTTGTATGTCATGTTTCATGTTTTTGTAATGTTTCATTCAGTGATGGAGGTCTACTGCTGTGAATAACCTAAAAACTTTGATCATTTTTATAGCCTACTATTGTATAGTTAACTTTGGCCTTGGTGCTCTGACATGTGGCCTTTGTGCCCCCCACTAAATATAACTGAAGGCCAAGTGGCCTTGCCCCTAAAATGGTGAAATTACAAGCCTGGTCATGACAGTGTCGATACTGTCAAGTAAAGTGTTACCCAACATTTTAACAAATCTAGCCATTTTATAGCCTGACATTGTCATACTCAATTCTTGTCAGAATTTGGGACTGGATACATATCCACTTGGCTGGAGTTTTCAGATATTATCGTTTTCAGTGATAAAACCTCCATTTTCGTGTAAATGAAAGGCCAAACCCCATGGAAAGTAATGAGTTTTCTAGCATCACATTACATGTTTCAAAAGTAATGAGCGTGTTATATTTCACTGATAAGGTGATGTAAGGTACAGAAATGTGGTTTATGTTTTGAAGAAAGGTAGTTTATATAGCTCAGAATTGCATTAACCTGTTTATTTATTTTATAATTAATGTGTTGGCCAATTTTTGATGAATCCCCAAGTTGGAGTGCTTTGATGGCATTTTGAAACGGAGGTCAAGCATGTTTTGCAGTGCAAAAATAGGTTGGTGATGTAAGTCAATATGTTTCATTACATTTCAAATGCCAGCACATACTTCCCCAGTCTTTGTTTGATTGTAGTCATTAGTTTTGTTTGGTAGGAGGGGAAAAAAGTGTTTTATTGTTATTATTTGTCAAAAGCGAAGCTGTTGTCTCTGATGGTGCTGATTTTTTTTCTTTCCCCAAATCTTTGCTGCATCTATTTCCGATGCCTGTGCTGAGGCTTCTCTCCCCATCCTCGGCTGTCTATTTCCTTAATATCTTGCTAAATGGAGTGTGATACGATGGATTTAGCGCTGTCACTCTGACTCATTTGGGAAAATGTCTTTTAATCTCATTTAAATGTGCGACCACATCACACACACACACACACACACACACACAAAGAACAAGCAGCAAATTGGTAGCAGCCCGCATTGCGCCTCGTCTCTGTTTTTGGAACGAGGCAGATAAGCTAATTGCGAGGTGTTTACGCAGTGGAAGCACAGTGCTGTCCTCTTTGACGGGCACACACACGAGCTAATGAGCTTTGTGTAGAGTTGGCACCTCTTGATCCTTCCTTGGCTCTGTGACTAACAGTCAAAAAACATTTGCAACCTTGGGCACTCATCGTGTGTGTGTGTGTGTGTGTGTGTGTGTGTGTGTGCATGCATGTGTGTGTGTGTGTGCATGTGCATGTGTGTGTGCGTGTGTGTGTGTGTGTGTGTGTGTGTGTGTGTGTGTGTGTGTGTGAGGGTGACCTTCGCCTGGTCTGTAATCACCATGTTGGGGGTTGGGCAGGGGGCAGAGCTGGGACCCTGGTGGCACGGTGGGCACTGGCGCTCCCAGGCGCTGCCAGCACTGGGTTAAACAAACATCTGTTTCAGGACCTTGTCTGTCTCCTTGGGTCTGTCTCTCCCTCTCTCTTAATCTCTCACCCTCTGTCTTTCCCCCACTCCCTCTCCTTTTTTCTATATTCCTCTCTTAATTTTCTGTCATGTACATGATCTCGCTCTCTCTCTCACTTTAAATTTCTCATTCATTCTTCTCCCCCACTTTCTTCCAGACCATAGAGAATTGTGTGTGCATCTTGAGGAACCTCTCGTATCGGCTGGCTGCGGAAACCTCTCAGGGACAGCAGATCGGCACGGACGAGCTCGACGGCCTGCTCTGCGGCGACTCCAACGGCAAGGACGGCGAGAGCTCGGGCTGCTGGGGCAAGAAGAAGAAGAAAAAGAAGCCCCAGGATCAGGTGAGGGCAAGAGGGGACGAGAGGCAGGGGTCAGAGAGGTGGTATGGGGGCAAAACAGAGTACCTCATACCTTGCAGGAGTCGGGTTGGGGGTGTCTGACAGGGCATCAGAGACTCTGAGGGAGGGAGGTATCTGGAGGGTGATTATGTTGGCCTGTCAGCAGTTCACCTGTAATTACAGACATTTTGTTACTATTCTTAGTGGGCACTCAGCTCTTGGCCTCTGCTGTGAACTGCTGCCCATTTTACCTGGATGATTTTCTTTCCTTGTGCAGTAATTGGCCTATGTAAAGGGATCCAGGTCTGTTGTAAATGCCTGATAGGAAAAAAGGTGGAGGAGCAGCAGGTGAAAGACATGATAAATGTTTGTACAGTTGCTTAGATGTTCTGCTGAAAGTATACACTGTAGACTAGACATGGCCAGGATAGAGTCCTAACATGGGGCGCGTTTCTCAAAGTTCCCATAGTTGCTAACTAAGTTTGTTGGTTGCAATGCAATTTCCCATTGCCAACCAACTAAGTTGCTAACAGGTTATGGGAAACGCATCCCTGATGGTCAGGTAAAGGTCAGGTGTGCTCCGGCACATGACGCCTACTCAGTCCCAGCACACCACCTCCATCATCATACATAAATGACACTAATCGCTACACCTGTCCATGTTACAGAGACATTTTTATGAGGACTCTTTTATGTGTCATCAGCAAGTCACAGACCTCCCCCTTTTTATCTCTCTTTTAGGGTCCCAGCCACTCTCCCAGCTAATAACGACTCACTAGTTACTGTCTGCTATAAAACAGCCCTCAAGAGGCATGCAAAGACAGAGGATGTAATAACACATCAGCCGAGTAATAATGTAATAAATGTAATGTAGAGGATGTAATAACACATCAGCCGAGGCCCTTTTACTGCTTTGTGGAGAAGGGGGAGTTGCAAGTCGGCTGTAATGTAGTTATGGGCTGGTTGACTACAAGGGGTAACGAGTGCTTCTCATGGCCCAAATAAGGGTGAGAAACACTGGATGGGATGCTGGTGAAGACCTCTGTTGTCTCTCACTGGATCTTCTAAGGAATATGATGTGGAAAGCTTTAATCTTTTTTATTTCTGACTAGTAATATTAGATCAAAGTCCAGGCCTTGCCTATTAAAAAAAGCATTGAGGGTCTGTTTTATTTAACACAGAACAGGGATTTGTCATTTCCCTTCCATTCTTTTGGTTAACTGCTCTGGAAAAGTGGGCCTCCTCAAAGTCCAACCACCAGGCGCATTCATTAGTTAGCGTGCTTCAGCATGCAGTCAGAAGTGGCCCAGCCGGGAATCTCCAACATGGCCGCTTGTTAAATATAATCAAGTCAATCGATGTTGAAAGACGTCCTGTCAGCGTGCGCTGCGCTCCAAGTACATTAGCCGACATCATTCTGAAGGCTCTTTTAATATCGTCCCCCGGTCGGCCTCCCATCTTTTGTCCTGAAATTATAAAATGAGACCCTAGGAAGGGGGACACCTGGGCTTCCAAGTGCAGGAATTAATGTGGCCTGTTGAATCACTTATCTTGGAGCAGCAGCCCGGCAGCTTCCACTGAGAGAATGGGAGCTCTGCTGGTTAAGAGGAAGAGTGGAGAGGAAGGGTTGATGTTTAGTATTTTATTGACAGACACTGGTTTGGGTAAACAAGTGTATTTTCTACCTTGACCTTCTCTACCTATTGTTTACCACCCTCTCTCCCTCTATCCCTCTGTCTTTCTCTTTGTCTCTCTCTCTCTCCCTCCCCTCTCTCTCTCTCTCTCTCTCTCTCTCTCTTTCGTTCTCTCTCTCTCAAGCATACACCCACTCACACTGGCACTTACACACTTGCTCATGCATGCTGTACCCTTTGCTATCCTGTTTTCCACTTAGACATGAAGACAATGATTTTCGCTTAACTGAAGTGCATTTCTGCCACGCAAACTGCACTTTGAGTTGTGCCTGAATTTGTGAATATCTCTGAGTTTACAGGCATTTTGCATTGGAAGAATCCGTTTAACATGATTCATTAAGAGGAGCCTTGAGCTGAATTTTTTCGTTTTCCAGATGGGATTGCATTTTATTCAGTGCATGAATAGAGTGATATTTCCTTTGACAAATGCTGCCTTCATCACTTTATAAAAAATTAAAAAAATGTGTTTACAACTTACATTTTTCTGTCATTTTGGTAGCTGTTCCAAATGGCAGGACATGACACATTGGATTGAGATGTTTTATCTGCAGTAGACATTCAGCTGTTGAGTTTCATGTTTGTTAGGGACCGTTCGTTATTTATAAACGGGGTCACTGGAGGAAAATAGGGGAGGGTCATGTCTTTTTATTCTTTGATGAGGGAGGGTCACCTAACTTTTTTTTTTGTCTAGGAGGGAGGGTCACCCATCTTTGTATTAATGAAAACAGCAAAAAATCAAAGTGGCTTGTTTGATTGTTGATTTCTGTCGCCATATAACGTTCTCTTTCGTTCCATAGCTCTGTCAACATTGAACAATGAAAATAAGGGAGATTTCCCGGGTTTCTCACACAAAAATACGGAAAAATGTCAACATTCGTCCCCATTAACGTTGGAGGGTTGGAGCAACAAAGTAGCCTACTTTATTCACGCCCTAACAGCCTATATCCATTTGGTCAACTTTATCCAGCCCTAAAAAGCTAAATTTAACTTTGGTTTACTTGTATAGCCTAACTTTAAACAGTGTGCTTAACATAAAGCATACTTGTGCTTCATTCATCCACACATCCAGCTCCTAACGTTTTGACAAGCATTTCTACCAATTGACGTTGTTCCTGCCCATCTCTAGCTTTGCTGTCTCCATCCTTTCTGTTTTTTTTTGTTTGCAAAAAAATATATAGTATTTATTGGTAACCAGCAACAAGTGCAATTTGTTAATCGCTGTTATTCTCTCTCCTGCCAACAAAAATGTGTTACGTTCCAAGTAGCAGTGCGTAATTCTGCTTCATAAAGTTGAACAAATACATTTGGTCATATAAATAGCCAGTTTATGGTCTACAGTGTAGTTGGTAAGTTATGGTAGGCCAACTTGGAGTGAATATAGAGGGGGAATTCTTTGAGTAGCCTGGCAGGTGCGCACGTAGGCATAGCCTACGGCTGAACACTGCAAGCGCTAATGAATCGTGCTCTCACGACAACCACGTCGTTAACTTAAATAAGCCTAGGTTAACATCACTCTGAGTTCGCATTCAAGCAAGCAAAACGATTATTTGAATACATCTGTTTCACTGGAAGGGCAAGGTGTAACAACAGGACAAAACAGAGACAGGCCAGAATGCAGGACTAATGTTATGAGAGTATTACAGTAATATGGGATATTCTATGAGAAAATATTAAAACGGCAAGACAGCGGGGAAACGTTAAAATGATAAACCCGGAAAAAGTTGTCATGTTAGGTATTTTTCGGTCCCTGTGATTATTTGTTAAATTGTGCAAACGGCCTTTTCAAGTCATTTGAGAAGGAAAGAGTGTAGCAAGCTCCCAAATTGACTCTCATCTGAGAAATTGAGTTTTGGATAATGTTCAGCTTTGGCAGCTTTAGCTACAATGACTGAGGAAGCCTAGAGACGAGTCCATAGCAACAAGTTCATGTGTTGAATTTGTTATTACCCAGTGTGCTTTGTTGAATGGTCTCAATGCTCTATTGTTTTATTTCATGTGAATACTTACTAGAGGAGTAACTTTTCAAGTAGGCTAATGCAGTTGCAGGAAGTGTGCATCTCGTTTCCATGCTTATTGTGTTTCCACAACAATGTTAGTGAGTAAATCTACTGAAATGGCCACCATCTTGGTGAAGTGTGATGTGTAAGATCAGAAAGCAGAAGTTGGTATAAAGGCGGTAGATGTTGTTGTGTATTCTTACGCGTAAGAGCGTGGGCGGAAGTCATCGACAATTGGCCAGGGAGGGTCATATAATTTTTGCATATGCTGCTGGAGGGTCGTTGAAAATTATAAAGCAGGCAGGGAAGGGTCATGCAACTTTTGATCGAAGCATTCAAAATCCCTCTGGTGATCCCGTTTATAATTAACGAACGGTCCCTTAGTGTGGCTTTGCCGAATATCCATTGGTTCATTACAGGAAGGCCTCCCGTTTGAAAGGAAAGGGGCCATTGAATCTGAATTTCTTCATGATGTTGCTCCTTTAATAGAAGTGAATTAAGGGAATGTAGTCATCTCCCTGAAAGAATGTAATGGCCTTGTTAAACAGGGGATGTTTAGGGCTCAGTGCCCTCCGACGCACTATGACAGATTATCCATGGACCCCACCACAACCACTACTATCACCACCACCACCAACACAATCATCACCACCACCACCAACAACAACAACACATCTCTCATTGACTGCCATCTCTCTCTTTCACACACACACACACACACACACACACACACTCATACTCACACACACACACGCACACGCACACGCACACGCACACGCACACATACTAGCAGTGTTTCTCACAACAACAACACACACACACACACTACACAATACCAGTGACGGACTGGGAACAAAAAAACGGCCTTGGCATTTCCACCCACCTTAGCAACTTCCAGATAGAACTTTTGATGCACGGAAAGAACACGCACTTTTGACCCAGTGATGGTGAACGTAAGCTCTCATGCTATAAACAACTGCACCAAAACATGGACATATCAATGCACAACCCCAATGCATAAAACAACGAATAAATCATCAGAGCCAGCAGCTCCATAATAAAAACATGTCTTACCATCATGTAGTTAACAAGGTGCGAAGAAGTTTGCTCTTCTCTGAAGCCCTGTCTATTGCGTCATCTGAATCCAAGTTCATTAGGATCTCTTTCTCTGTCGACATCAGCTTTAGAGCCTCCTTGAGTATCAGTATTAGCCATAGACAGTAAAAGATAAAGGTATTAGCGCTAGTGCTACAGTAGCAGAACCTGCACTTGATTTTAAAAACAAATCAGTCAATTTTCACCGCCAGCCAACAGTGCTCTCTAAGATTTCTCTCTCTTTTTCTCAGCTTCCCCCTTGTGTCGCCTGATGCCTCGATTAATTTTTTTGCTAGCTTAATCTTAGTCAATAGTATAGCTTCCAACTTCTAACTTCCACGCAGACGCAGACACGGCCTACTCCCAGAAGGCATTGCTTCATTTTAACTTTTGCAAACAAATAATGAAATACAAAAAATGCAGGCAGATTTTGTTTTATTTCAAACCATGCACGTTTTTGAACTTCTGAATAAGACATTTTGCTACAAAACAATGCAGACTGATGTAAAAGTTTGTGACTGTAGACTGTAGAGTGTAACCATGACTGGGATATAGAGACTCATGTGTGGTATAAATACTGATATTGAGGTGTGAAGGATTTGGAGAAGTTTGGCTATCAGTTAGCCGAGGAACATTATGGACACTTGAAAGGGTGCCGAAATAATTATCTTGGGGTTACTGTTTACAATTAAGGGGCCGCATGGCTGTTACACTCATGCCGCTCTCTGATTGGCCAGCCCAAACGGCCCACGAGGGTCCGCGGCACCTCTGGCATCTGCCCAAATTCCACACTACCAGTCCGTCACTGCACAACACTGACTAACACTTTCACTTGCAGCGCACTCTCAATCATGGCACACTCACACTGTTGTTCTCCTAACAAGCACACACTCATGTTACACACTGAATTATCACTTCACAGACTTACAAACATCCACTGTTTCTCCGTAGAAACACTGCCCCAGTCTTTTCACTCTCACACTTTAACTCTCATGAAAATGACTACCAGCAATAGTGTCAGGCAATTACACTTAATACTTAATAGTTGTTGTTTTATAGTTTATTTACTACTCCGTATTCACACAGTGGTAAAAAAAAATATTTCTGTTTTTCATTGCGCTGGAAAAAGTCTATGGTTTTGCACATGAAATTCAACATGGACTTGGAGCAGCATCCTCCAACAAGTAGTAGTTTCCACGAGTAAAAAACAAGATTTTACAGGCACAAAAAAGAATGTAAATTCTGTCTGTGTTGGTGTGGGACTTCTACCTCACCAAAAGTGTGGAATGTTTTCTCATCGTCTCGGCAACAGAATCTTAAGTACTCTTCTCTGTGTGTTCTCTCCCCTCCCCACACACACACACACACACACACACCCTTGCTGGAAAGACAGGAGGAAAGCCTCGCGGGCTCCTCTTCCCTTCAGCAGTTAATTGAACAGCACGACCTCTCCTTAGAGCAGCGAGGGGAGCGATGCACACAGAGGCTGCTTAATAATTGAGGGATGCTGGAAGCGGGCGTGCCTCTGCTCCTGAGCGACTCAAGCACAGAGAGAAGTGCAGCAGAGGTATGCTGTGAGTTGCTTCTGCTGCTGAAAGTAGGTCATTGTGTGCCAGCCCTGTGCCCTCTCAAACAGATTCAACTCAGTGGTTCAGTCAAACAGGGCCACGTGTGTCGACTTAATGCAAAACGCAGAACACTGCATTGGGCTATTTTCTTTAGGTTGCAATGCAAATCAATTAAGATGTATTGTTGCGGCCTTGGTGCACCAAACTTGACTAATTTTCTGACTGTATAGGTGTATAGGGTACTCAATACATGGCCTTGAAATACTACTTGAAATACTAATTACACTAACAGTGAAATACTAATAAACACTAACAGTGTTTTTTGTCCTTTTATGTTTTTTTTGCTTTGATTTGTTTTGCTTTGAAGAGAAGTTATAAAGTCTGTCTGGTGGTAAGGCACAGTGTGGTTTTTAGTGGGTGGTGTGTGTGTGTGTGTGTGTGTGTGTGTGTGTGTGTGTGTGTGTGTGTGTGTGTGAGTTTGGGAAAATAGAGGGTTTCACGACAGGCTGTGTGCTTTGTGTGTTATGTGCAATATATGTGTGCATTGGGGAAGTGTGAGGTGTATGTTGGTGTGTGTGTGAGAAAGAGAGAGAGAGAGTTGGGGAAATGTAGGGCTTGGTGACAGGCTGGGTAGGCAGGCAGGGTAATTGCCTTTAGAGAGTGCAGCATGGAGGTGTGGGCACCGCCAGCAAACAAACTGCTGTTGCTCTACATGTGGGGTGTGTGACGGGAAGGAGGCGTGATAACAGAGAAAAGGGCAGAAACTGAGTCATGAACAGAGTTGGACAGACAGACAGACAGACAGACTCTGACAGATAAACAGGTCTCTTAAATGCTGATGTCCTGCAAATGTCACTATCCCGTCGCTAACCTCTGTCCTTTTCCATTTTTCTTCTCTTCTCTTTTTTTCCCTCTCTCTTTTCATTTCAATCTTATCTCTCTCGTGCTTGATCTCTCCCATTTCCCTTTCTCCCTCTCTCTCTCTCTCCTCCTCTCTTTCGCTTTCTCTTGTTCTGTCCACCTTTCTTTCTGTCTTCCCATCTCCCATCTCCCCCTGTCTCTCCCTCCCCTCTTTCTCTCTCTCCCTCTCTCTCTCTCTCTCTCTCTCGCTTTCTCTTCATCTTTCTCTCTCGATGTCTTTCTGTAGTGGGATGGTGTGGGTCCCATGCCGGACGCGGCGGACCCCCCCAAAGGGATCCAGATGCTGTGGCACCCCTCTATAGTGAAGCCCTACCTCACGCTGCTGTCTGAGTGCTCCAACCCAGACACGCTGGAGGGGGCGGCCGGAGCGCTGCAGAACCTGGCAGCGGGCAGCTGGAAGGTGAGTGACCAGTGCACGTCAGTGTTATGTAGCGGTGCTTTGCCAAAATGACAATATAGTTACAAGTATAAACAGTATGAAGAGTTTGGTTCCAAAACGCTATATCTGACTTATTTAGTCATTTTATTTAATTGTGCATTTCAGGAAAAATCAATAAAATTGTAGTTTTGCTGTTTTGATTGAATAAAGATAAATTAAATAAGAGTAACCCAATTACAGTTTCACTGAAACTACCTGGAAAACAAAATGTAAAAAAAATATTTATGAAAATTCATTGAAATAGAGGATACAGCAGTTTAAAAACCAAACTCTTCATATTTACTTTTGCAATGTCTCATTTGACATTGTTAATTCTACACCTGGTAAATACACAAATGACAACATGTAAATAAAAAACATTTTGGATTTACAGTAGCCTATTACTGAGTCTATTTTGCCACTTTTGGGAGCTATAGGGTAACTGGTGTAACCCACTTCCTGTGAATTACATGTATGCTAAGATAGGCTTACGGTGTGTATGTCAGGCTGGGTTATTGTACACACAGAGAAGAGAAGGGTATGTATCCTCTGACGGAACTCTGAGGTAGACGGAAAATGAGCTAAGTTCTCAAAAGGTTGGCGTGTTCCTTTTAAAAGTATCTGCTTTTATTTACCGTATCAGCTGCCATATGCAACCGGTCTTTCACACTTCAAACCAGTCCCTAATCCTCCTATTGAACGATGCATTTTAAGCACCAGTCTTCAAGTTGCTGCTTGATATCTCTTCTATGAGAAGCATTTCCCCCGGCGTAGCTGTGTATGTATAAAACCAGACGTTCACACTTGTTATGTTAAACTTTGCATGTCATGTTAAACCAGTGCAGTGGAAAAGTTTCTCATCTCTCAGGTACTTTAACTCTCCTGTTCAGATGGATCTTTTAACTGGAAATCCATCCACGGAAGTCCTGCCAGATCAATCAATACCTGCCAGGCTTTTGGAGATTGCTGATTGAAAGGCTGGGATTGGATGGCTTTAAAAGTCCCATAACTGACAGTGGTCTAGTGCCTTCCACCAGACTGAGTTAGAAAAGGGATTAAGACAGTTACCTCCACAGAATCTCTCTCTCTCTCTTTTCTCTCTCTCTCATTCACTCACTCACTCATCATCTCTACCTGACACTCTCTGTGTTTCTCTTTCTTTCTCTTATGTTTTTCCTTTTTTCCTTCTCCCTCTCTCTTTCTCCATCGGTCCCTTTGTTTGTGTGCTTCCAATCTTCCGTACTCATCTTGCCCGTCACTTATAATTGGCTCCTGTATTTGTTCCCGCACAGGCCCAACATTTTGCTGCATGTTTAATGCCTCTCGAGTCACTCTGCGCCTTGTGCGTTCTGAGTCCTTCATTTTAATAGGATTATAAATTCCCATACAGTTTGTCCAAGAGGAGTGGGGATTAGTTTTTTTTTTTTTTTTTTAATTTGTGTGAAGTTCCCAAAGATATTGATCTCCTCAAACCAGTGAGTGACGGTTCTGTTTAGACAAATTAATTCCTTTGTCCTTCATTGGAGAGTTTTTCTTTCTCATATTACCCTGTTTAAGAGCCTAGTTTTCACACTTGATAAATTGTGCTTTTGCATGTTAATCATCAATCAGGATAGTTATTTCAAGCTTATTCCACTGCTTGGTTGAATTTCCCATTGTCCTACGTAATTTAGAACGACCATTAACCGTATGTTATTTGCACACCTATGAAGTAGATCCATTTTTTTGGCCGTATCACACTTAACACACTATATTAATTCCCCGAACTCGTTAAGTTTAAATGAACGGTCACGTTGCATCCGAGCTGTAAAATGCAGACGTTCAAAGCATGGCAACATTGTAGCATATGATGGAGGTGGCTTTTAGATAGATAAACAGGATGACAGCAGGCTAAGTAAAATAGCGATGTTTTAAAACTAAAGTTCACCAGAATCTTGGGATACGCCCGCTTGACAACGGGAGAGATAGAACTAACGACTGGCCTTTGGCCGTAGCAACCATCCATTTAGAACTAGTAACGGCAGTTTGTCCTGCGAGTTGAGAAATTAGTTGATATGTGTCGGAAGAAATTAGTTCTACAAACAAGACAGTTTTAGCGAATACAATTGAACTGAAACAGGAAATGAACACAACGCAAGTGGCAACAGTGGAATAAGCAGGATAATGGACTCCATGGTGGTCTGTTCACAGAAGTTAATGCACTTACGAGGTTTTACGGCCCTCCGCTTCGCGTCGGGGCCGTTTTACAACCTCGACCGTGCATTAACTTCTGTGAACAGGCCACCGTGTCGTCCATTATCCCTTACATAGCTGTACTGCCAGATTATCTGTTTTATTGCTTTTATATAGACACACACACTGGTCACTTTATTATGCACACCTCGCTAGTACCGGGTTGGACTCCATTTTGCCTTCAGAACTCCCTTAATTCTTCATGGCATAGATTCAACAAGGTGCCGAAAACATTCCTCAGAGATTTTGGTCCATAATGACATGACGGTATCATGCAGTTGCTGCAGATTTCCTTTTAAGTTAACACTCCGCTGTCAACACTCCGCCGCTGAGAGCTCAAGAATCAGTCAAATCGCAAACAGCCGGCAGCTCCATTTAATTGTCAGGTGTGATTTAATGCGTTCATATTCCACTTTTTATGTCATAGACCTAGCATGCTTATGAGAAGACTTTGCAGTATTGTCCAATGGTCAATCTGTTGCCTTAATTTGTGTTTTATGCGATGCTCCGATGCTGAATTCATGCAGTTTTGCGTAAGTTTAAAATGTTTAGCCGACTGCGTAATTTGTCATTTTCGTTCAATAAGTTCCACTTTTCATGTCATGAATGTAACATGCCTATGATAAGGCTTTGCCGTTGTCCAATATGGTCAATCTATTGTCTCAATTGTGTTTCATGTGATGCACTGAAGCTACATTCATGCATTGTTTTGCTCCAGTTGAAAATGTTTCTGAGAAATTTGTCAGCTATGATCAAATGTGTTCAATAAATTCCACTTTTATGTCATAAATATAGCATGCCTATGATTAATGTTTGTATGGTGTATCTAATCTAGGCCTCTCTTATGATCAATCAAATTGGCTTTGCCCACCCAGTTTTTTCTGTGCCCACCTATTTAAACATGTCTGGCTACGCTACTGCACCAGCCTGAACCGTTGATGCATGGCAGGATGGATCCATGCTTTCATGTTGTTTATACCTTCCATTCTTTAATTTCCCCTTGGGGATCAATAAAGTATCTATCTATCTATCTATCTATCTATACCAAATTCTGACCCTACCATCTGAATGTTGCAGCAGGAATCTAGATTTATCAGATCAAGCAACATTTTTCCAATCTTCTTTTGTCCAAATGTAGCCTACTGTAGGTTTCCTGTTCCTGGTGTGGTCTTCTGCTGCTGTAGCTCATTAGCTCCAAGGTTTGACATGTTGTTTGTTTAGAGGGTAGGGAGTGGTTGTTTGAGTTACTGCTGCCTCTATCAACTCCAGCCAGGCTGTTCTCCTCTGATCTCTGGCATCTATAAGGCATTTTCGCCCAGGGGAACTGCTGCTCACTGGATATATCCTCATTTTCGGACCATCTCTGTAAACCCTAGAGATGGTTGTGGCGTTTAAATACCAGTAGATCAGCGGTATCTGAAATACTCAGACCAGCGTGTTGGGCACTAGCAACCATGGCTCATTCAATGTCACATAAATCTTCCCCATTTTGATGCTCGGTTTAAACTTTCAGGAGATTGTCTTTTCCAAACACTTTAATCTTCCCTCATGCTATATTTGTTTTATTTCTCTCTCTCTCTCTCTCTCTCTCTCTCACACACACACACACACACAAGCCCACCCTACCCCACTCCCCACCCTACCCCACTCCACTCTATCCTGGCCCCAATGCTCCAATGGCCTCTCATTACAGCAAGCTCAGCTCTCAATCAAAACACAGACCATCACATCAGTCAGGTAGTCCAATTACAAGTCAGGACAGAGCTATTTTCTTAAATGGCAGAGAGCGGAGAGAGTGGACATAATGAATGTACAGTGGCCTGTGCCACTTGTGTAATAACTCCTACCGTTTCCACAGCAGCTGTTCCCCCGCCGAGCTGGCCCACTCCAGAGCGATTGGTTCAGATCCCCAGGGAGAGCAGGGCCGTCTAAAATGTGGGCCTTTACGGTGTAGTGGCTCCAGCTTGTTGGGTTGTGTTTACAAATGGGGTCT
Organism: Alosa alosa; assembly: GCF_017589495.1. Taxonomy (NCBI): domain Eukaryota; kingdom Metazoa; phylum Chordata; class Actinopteri; order Clupeiformes; family Clupeidae; genus Alosa; species Alosa alosa. The sequence goes on from NC_063204.1 coordinate 25,500,256, forward strand.
TCATCCACAGCACACAGAGCAGTTTATAAAGACATTTATTCATCACGCGTGTTGAAAAAGCGAACCACTGCGTGCTACTTTTTTTGTGTTTTAATGAACTGCGTGCATATTTTTATAACTCACCTGGGTAAATATGTTGACAGTATTCACTACATTATACAGAATTAGAAAGCAGCATTGCTTAATTTTTGTTATCTTTGTTATTTTTATACTTTATTGGTAAACAGTGTGCTTGTCTATACAGTAGCTATTCTCATTCTTTTTTCCTCCTTGGTTTTAATGAACCACCCATATGCATATGTTTAAGTGTCTTTTAAATACAACTGAGCAGAGTTTTGAAAAATAATTTAAATGCAGATATTTATGGGTAAGCTTATGACTGGAAGAACGGTCTGGTCATTGGTGAAAAATGTTGGTCAATGGTTAGATTAAGGTACTAACCACACCAAGGTCCTGGTTTCAGTGTGCTCAATAAAGTGTTTCCATATTCTTGTTTGTCTACCCAACTGTTTGTCAGAGCATGTTTCGTAATCTTCTTTAAAACATGTTTTAACCCCCCTTGTTTCCCTTGTTCCTGGCATTACCTACAAAGGGTTACGTCACCATGGATAGTACCATTTGTTTTTGTGAATAAATGCAAATGTACTTCACATTGTTGTTAATAATGGAAATATGTGTGTTGTGTTCACTTCTCCAGTGGTCAGTGTACATCCGTGCGGCGGTGAGGAAGGAGAAGGGTCTTCCCATCCTGGTGGAGCTGCTGCGCATCGACAACGACCGAGTGGTGTGCGCCGTAGCGACAGCTTTAAGAAACATGGCCTTAGATGTGAGAAATAAAGAATTAATTGGTACGTGCCTTCTCTCTTTTCCCTTTCTCTCTTTTCCCTTTCTCTCTTTTCCCTTTCTCTCTTTTCCCTTTCTCTCTTCTCCCTTTCTCTCTTTTCCCTTTCTCTCTTTCCCCTTTCTCTCTTTCCCTTTCTCTCTTTCCCTTTCTCTCTTTCCCTTTCTCTCTTTCCCTTTCTCTCTTCTCCCTTTCATTTCATTTCTCTTTTTTTTTTCCATCTCTACACATCTTGGTGAATTCAGAACAACTCAGATGGTTCAAAGCAGAAGCATGTTGTCTGGCTTCCAACAGTAAAAAAAAACTCCTATAGTATCCCTCTGCCTTCCTTTCAGCATATGAGTCATTCGTTTCTGCCTCATGGTATTCCGTCCCAGTGAAGAGTAAATAAAAATAAAACACTGAAGGATTTCTGTTCCATTTTAGGATTCCATTTAGTGTTTGTCATGCATACAGCAATTACAGGTCTTAAGGTAATTTCCTTTTGTGCAGTCTCAGTGAATCATGTTGTAGTGTAGGTTTGCATGCATGTTAGTTTACAGGCTGTGATTTATGGCATTAAATGAGTTGTGTGTTCTTAGAACAGGGAGGCAAGCTCGAGCAGGGAGTATCTAGCATCTGTGAAAGATTAAAGACTACCAGGACTTTGAAGCATTTGTCACGTTGCACAGATGCATGCTGGGAAGTTTCCCTTGTTTGCCTCCCCTGCTGATTAAATGTTGTGTTGCAAGGCATTGTGAAGAGTTCATGAAATACCCCCTACCACTCCAGAGCCAGTCTGGGCCAGAGCCGTGTTGAAGTCGGGCAGCCTCCAGCTTCAGTAATAACACCTTTGTACTATATCTGGATATTTCAAGAGCCAAGGCGTTTAAGGGTGTGAATTACACTTAATTGTTGCTAATTTATTTAATTATAAAACAAAAATAGACAGCTGGTGAGTAGTAGTGGGAAGCCTGCCAGGCTACTGTAGTCAGACAGAGAGTGAGAGAGAGAGAGATGGCTGGCTTTCTTATGTTCCACCTAAACTGGCAGACAAAGGAAAGCAGCGATCACTTGGGTCCTAACTGCCCTTCAAGTTGGGATCAATCGCAGCCAGACCAGATGTGGTGGGTCCTGACCAGGCAAGTCACCCTTGTGTGCAGTGAGCAAGTCTACAAGGCGGACGCACCATCAAAACCTTCCGTCATCTAATTACACCTCATTTCAGCGATGATTTTTCTTTTTTTTTTCCTAAAAAAGGGTTTGAACTTCCTGTTTGAAATTCTGCCTCTGACAACCCCTCTCCCCAAACCCCCAAACCACCCTCACCAGCACCACCACCAACAGACTATTGATCTTTCTCTAATAAACTTGGTTGCGTGGTGTGCTGTTTGGTCTCCATGGCAACAGCTCTCCTCTTCTCTCCTACTCCCCTCCTCTCCTCTCAGGCGGTTAGTTTTCAGAGCCTGTAGGATCTCTCTCTGGCAAACTTGGCTGCTTCTCTCTTCTCTCTCTCTCTTTCGCTCTCTCTCTCTCTGTGCTAGTCTTCTGCTTACCTAATTACCCACTGCAGAGTTTCCTCCAGATTTGCATCTGACATGAACTATCTTCCTTGCAAGTAAATCACTGTTAGCTAATGAGAGTTTTTTCTCTCTCTCTTTCTCCACTTTTTAACTCGTCTGCTCTCTTTTGCTCTTCTCTCTCCATTCTTCCCACCATTACTTCCATGGAGATATTCGCACAGTTTTTCCTCAGGACAACTACAGGAATCACAACACATATATATGCGCACAGACAAACAAGAACACAGTGGTGATTGTTTATCCTTTTCATTTTAATGAAAATCCCTGCCTTTGTATATGGTAATGTAGTTTAGCAGAGACAGGGAAGGCAGTGTTATTAAAATGGCTGTGGGCTAATATGGTAGACAAGAATAAAAATGTAATATGGTTGTATGTTTGTGTCTGAGACACAGATTGATTTTGAAATGGAATGAAGTGAGTGTTGTGGGGATTGTCTTGAGGAGAACTGGATGCTGTTTAAAACCTGACTCAGGAGACTGTGGAGGACACAGAGAGGAATAGAGTGATGGAGATAGGAGGGAAGAGAAGGATAGAGAGAGAGAGAGGAAAACATAAATAGAGATTCCCAGGCATTCAGCAGAGACCATGTTAATGTCCATGTTACCATGTTAACCATTTAGCTTCCACTATAATCAATGTTTCTGGCTACACCAGATGTCATAGAGGCGCATATTCCAAAAAATTAAACCAGTCTTCGAACTATTTTTATGCTCCGCAAACAGATCGCTTCAAAGCTCACTAAGATACTGATTTGTACTTGTCTTTAGAATATACATTTTGTGTCAATATAATAGAAGCCCTCGTCTCTCTACTCCAGTGAGTCGTCTTGAGTTGTGTTTGTTGTGTAGGATGTGAACATAGACACACAGCTAGTTACCATTCACACCATGACATATGCAAGAAAGCCTGTCGCTCATGTGTTTTGACTGTGATTTTGGTTCTTGTAGCAGGGATGTGTTTAGTATGTGTGTGTGTGTGTGTGTGTGTGTGTGTGTGTGTGTGTGCATGTGGCATCTTTTACACTGGAGAGTGTGTGGCCCTTCGTGTCCTCCTCATGCTCTCATTGGCTGACAGCAGCAACCCAGCAGCCCTTGCTCCCTCATCTCACCGCGTGCCCCCTCGTCTGCTGCTGTCATGTACAAGTGGCCATTTCTTCGAGCACCTCTACAGGCTGGTTGTTTATCTCCAGCAGACAGCTGGCAGGCCAGCCCCAGCCCCAGCCCTAGCACTAACGCTAGCTCCATGTGAAGCCTCCTCCAGCGCTCACTGTCAGGAGAAGAGCAGCAGATGCTAACGGCATGCTCAGATCAATTACACATTTTAAATAATATGAGCCACGACAAGAGCTAATTGAAGCTCTTTTTGTTAGGGTAGATATAAATGGCACTCTATTTTAGCATGTGGTGGGATTATTATTTGACTTCTGTACAATAAACACACTAAGCTCATGTGTGTGAGTTAATGTATTTATCAAACATTTTTTGCAAGGTACACCATGGTACCTTTTGTGGAGACATTGTCCCACTATGACCATGCCATTTATAGACTTTACATTGCCAGCTGTTGCCCACTGAGTATGGCTTCTCTGATGCAGCTTTCTTGATGAAATTGCGAGGTCCTGCTCTTCCTTTCTCATAGCAAGGGCATTTAACTTCAGCTCCCCTTCATTGACGTCTATGTTTTTGTCTGGAGTCCGATGGGAGAGAGGGTGTCTGGCAGCACAGTAATGATATCCACTTCTAGTGGTGGCCAGGGGAATAACTCTCGGGAACTGATTAATTTGGGGTTCCTGAACGCACCGCACTCTCTGGCCTCCTCAAGGACGTAGGGGTACGCGAGAGTGCCCCTGGTGGGCGAGGTGCATCACAGCGCTGCATCTCTGTAGCTCAGGGCTAGATGACTCAGGAATGCTCTCGCCGTCAGTACTTCACACTCTGAACCAGTTACCATGGAGACGCATTAACTGCTATTAGACGACTACTAAAGCTAAAAAGATCTCTCTTCTTTCTTTCTTATCAACATTGAAGAATGCCACTCCAAACTCACTGTCCATAAGGATGGGTGAACTTGTGGTGCTTATATCTTTCCTTTAGAGAGAAAGCGCTTGAGTGCTGCTAAATTGGGCATGTAGAAGCAGCAGTGGCAGTTTGGGTGATGGAGCGGCTAAGCTGCACAGATTTGGGCTAAATGTTTGAAGTGTAAAGTCCTGCTTGCTGCCATCCAGAAAGTTGACGTTTCAATGACCTTGTGTGTGTGTGTGTGTGTGTGTGTGTGTGTGGCCAGACAGAGATCTTCAGATGGTTTGGGTTGTCTAAAATGAATCCAGACCAATAGGACTATCATGGGTGACAGAACAGACAGCTGAAGGGGATCGTTACATTGATCTTACTCATATAGGTCCTAATCAAATGCCATATAGGATTTTACCTGTTGCAATGCCCAGACCATATAGAACATTTTCATACACATAAAACACATTTGTCTCATCATCTTTTCCAATGTAGCTAATCAGCCACATTAAAACATGAGTGGAGGTTGAGGCTGAGTTGCACAGGATCCAGTTGTAATTACGCTTTGGGAAATACCACGTTATCTTCAGGGTCTCTTCAGGCGAAAGCTCTATGAACATTAAGATCAGCTCATGTTTTATCCCACACATTTTATCTTGCGTCTTGGCTGAATCGTTCTCTTTGCTGCTAGCCACGCCGAGGTTTGCCATCTAATTGAAGGCCTGAGTGTCCAAAGGATGAGTCACCTTCAGTTTGGGCTTATCTTAGTCATTCATTGGTCAGCGAGTTGGACTTCAGGAGAGGGGAGGCACTCAGAAACTGAAAGGGCAACAAGAAAGAGTTGATCAACAAGAGGACTGCAACAAGTGCAAATAAAACAAGGCTAAGTGAATCATTTGGCAAAATTGTTTTGCTTATGTAATACTATGTGCTAGACCCTAAGAGACGTTGCTCTTTGTCCGACTACATTAATAGTCCATCAATTAGGGCTCAATATTTCTTTAGAAACTAGCACACTGGCACTGGCAATTTCTAATTGAAATCTATCTTGTGTTTTAAGTTAGCTTGAAAATGCTGTTGTGTTGTGGTGTGTCTTTCCCTCTTGCTTCTCCCATCCAGAAAGCAGTGTCAGTCCTCACTCTAAGCTTGCTATATGGAGGCTGGCTGAAGTGCTCATATCTATGGTAACCGTTTGAGTTTGGCTGCGGTGCTAAGCCACACAGACCGGTCAGACCCTGGGGCTTGTTCTCGCTGAGTGGTGTGTCTAAATCAGCCAAGGCTCCTTGGGCTCTCTCTTTTACACACTTCTACACACTCCCTTTGAACTCGCCGTGGAAAATATTAATGCGCCCACTTTCTTTGGACGCATTTTATCCTTCGTGAGGAGTTTGGAAGTAATTATGTACGCCGTTTCTTTCTAGGTGCCTTCTCTCTCTTTCTCGCTTATGCCTTGCATCCATTCAGTCGACTCAGGAATGCCATCAGCAGTTGGCAGTTGTTGTTGTTTTTGTTTTTTTTATGCTGTCATGTTGTGTGCTGTGTTTTCTCTCACTAACCTGGTTACCAGGAGTGTATAAGCCCAAAGGCTGTGAGCGTTGTCTGAGAAAGGCGTAACGCAACGTTCAGACCATAATGACTTCATTTTTCCTGTGAAATGGTTTGCAGAATCTCTGTTGGCACTGGTCAAACTCTGAGCCACTCCAGAGGTGCGTGCTCTGAGGAAGCACAACAGTGATGATGATGATGTTGATAATGATTATTATGATCGAAATGGCTAGCTTTGGCTGATTGCCTGTTTTGGAGTGATCATGAGAGAATAGACTTTCGTTGGACTGAAGAACTGGCTCTCCATTCATCCCTGATTAGCCCGGAACACTCATGATGAGAGGCTCCAAACAGGCAAGGGGTGGCCAAAGAGTCACACAGATACGCACGCAGCACAGGGCTGTGACGGAGACAGCAGGTCCTGCACAGACGAGTGCACTCCATGCTTAATAGGGTGGTGATGAGGAGGAGGAAGAGGAAGGAGTCTGTGTAGGCGGCATTGTGATTGCCCTTAGCGTTATTTCCTTATTTGAGTGTTTAAGTCTCGTGATCATCAAACTTTGGTATATTCTAGTGCAATGTTTTTTGTGTCTGAAGAAAAACATCTCCTCTTGCAAAATAAAACCAGGAAATGTACATTAAAAAATATATAATGGAACTTTAACAATTAATTTCTTGCTTGTACATCTACAAATGTTTTATAAATAAACAATTAGAGTGCACTTTGAGCAGATTTAATTATCATAATCACCATTTAATTTCAAATCACCACATAATTATTCTCTGTTTATTCGAGTGTCCTTTTCGTGGTGTGTTAGAGTGCACATCAATCACTGGCAATGTTGTGTCTAATCTCACACTAAAAACACACAACTTTAAACAAATGGTTTCAACAAACAACAAAACATGGTCTCTTAATGGAGGAATTACAAGATAAAACACACACATACACAATCATAGCTATTTGTAAGGGTGATTAGCTTGAGTGTACATAGTATTTTGGTTTAATCAGTCAGGGACTGGCTGGACAAGTAAACTAAGCCTCCACTGCAAAGTCACATTAAATATGTTGTTATTACAAGAGCTGGTTGTATTTTTCACACCATCTAGGGGAATATGTGTGAGGGGGAATATGTGTGAGGAGGAATATTCTGGATGTACAGGCAAAGGCTCTGTACAGATTCAGCATCTACTAAAATCACTGACAGAGTCAGGGAGGAGACAGGCAATAAAATTAAATTAGACAATAAATTGTTGAGTTCTGATATAGGTTAGAAGAAATTATAGAATGAATGAACCTGAACATAACATTAACATTAACAGTGACAGTAGCGACAGTACTCTGTGACCCCGAGAAAAACAGAGATCTATGTGAAAAATTGCCGGAATGTTTCCTTTAATATCCCATTAATGCAGTAATAAAACATATAGAATGAATGACACTCCACAGTTACATGCCAATCTCAACAAAAAAATCCACATAAGATCGACATATTTCATTGCTACATGTGCTATGTTAAAAAGTAAGAGTTTGCACTCTCACACTTGTGATTAAATCAAGCATGAGCCATCATCATTAGGATGCCAATATTAATGAGCTTTTGAGAGTGTTCACATTGATCCATCGGCGCAGTTCTCTCCCCCTTTCAAACGTATCTGCGCTTTCCCACCAGAACTTCTCTCACGCACGGTTCACGTCCCAGCGGCTCAGAGGCTCCATATTGTCCATTCAGGCGAGAGAGGCGCCTTAGCCTGCGAGGACAAGATAAGCACACACCAATTAACTTTGGGTGCACTGATTAGAAATTAGGCCATTTTTTCATTCATTTTTCATATGCTTTATGTTGAAAATCTGTCAGTTGTTCAGCATATCATATCAACGTTTTTCTCATAAAGCATAGGCTAACTGACACAGGTGTGGGAAAGGGTTTTCAGCTGGCTGTGAGGTTGGTAAATCCACGTTGTTCGGAGCGACATCCCAGTACAATTTACCATGCCTTTTGCAAACATTAAACATTGAATATGAACTTAAATTTGAGCTTAAACTTGAAAATGTCATATATTCATAGCTACTCATTGTTTTGTGCCCATTGTCCTCTGTATACAATATGAACAGAGAGAAAAGGAGAGAGAGAGAGAACACAGCAACAGAAGACCAAAACACTTTTGTTTTCCCCTCCGTGTTGTGCCATTCTCCTAGTGCCCACGCTGAACTGCAAAACAAACAAAAAAATCATTACAGTGATTGTTTACTTTTATTCTCCGGGGACAATAAAGTGAAAGATCAATGGCTGCATCTGGAAGACAATAGAGGCTATAACATCCCCCTCACCAGCACACCCGTGCTCCTGCATCTGTAGTTGTTTTCATTAACACTGGGAGCAGACGGCACACAGGTCTCTACCTTAATGAAAAGCTGAACACACACTGTAGGACTTCTCTGTAGGCACAGGCACTGTACTGCCTGTGTAGTCTATTGAGCGTCCATACAGTATACAGGTGCTGGTCATATAATTAGAATATCATCAAAAAGTTGATTTATGTAAGTAATTCCATTCAAAAAGTGAAACGTGTATATTATATTCATTCATTACACACAGACTGATATATTTTAAATGTATAGTTTTTTTTAATTTTGATGATTAAAACTAATGAAAATCCCAAATTCAGTATCTCAAAAAATTAGAATATTACTTAAGATCAATACAAAAACAGTATTTTTAGAAATGTTGGCCAACTGAAAAGTATGAACATGAAAAGAATGAGCATGTACAGCACTCAATACTTAGTTGGGGCTCCTTTTTCCTGAATTACTGCAGCAATGCGGCGTGGCATGGATTCGATCAGTCTGTGGCACTGGTGTATCGCATCTTCCTCTTCACAATACCCCATAGATTTTCTATGGCGTTAAGGTCAGGCGAGTTTGCTGGCCAATTAAGAACAGGGATACCATGGTCCTTAAACCAGGTACTGGTAGCTTTGGCACTGTGTGCAGTTGCCAAGTCCTGTTGGAAAATGAAATCTGCATCTCCATAAAGTTGGTCAGCAGTAGGAAGCATGAAGTGCTCTAAAACTTCCTGATAGACGGTTGCGTTGATCCTGGACCTCAGGAAACACAGTAGACCAAAACCAGCATATGACATGGCATCCCAAACCATCACTGACTGGGGAAACTTTACACTGGACTTCAAGCAAAGTAGATTCTGTGCATCTCCTCTCTTCCTCCAGAATCTGGGACCTTGATTTTCAAAGGAACTGCAAAATGTACTTTTGTCAGAGAACATAACTTTGGACCACTCTCTTGTTCAAGAGTGGCTTGACACAAGGAATGCGACAGCTAAAACCCATCTCTTGCATACGTCTGTGCGTGGTGGTTCTTGAAGCACTGACTCCAGCTGCAGTTGTCTCTCCAGGTTGCGGTTATCCCTATTGCTTGTACATTTTTTTCTACCACATCTTTTCCTTCCCTTCGTCTCTCTTTTAATGTGCTTGGACACAGAGCTCTGTGAACAGCCAGCCTCTTTAGCAATGACCTTTTGTGTCTTGCCCTCCTTGTGTCTTTTGGACAACTGTGAAATCAACAGTCTTCCCCATGATTGTGTAGCCTACAGAACTAGACTGGGAGACCATTTAAAGGCCTTTGCAGGTGTTTGAGTTAATTAGCTGATTAGAGTGTGGCACCAGGTCTCTTCAATGTTGAACCTTGAAACAATATTCTAATTTTCTGAGATACTGAATTTGGGGTTTTTATTAGTTGTCAGTTGTAATCATCAAAATTAAAAAAAAAAATAAACACTTGAAATATATCAGTCTGTGTGGAATGAATGTATACATTATACAAGTTTCACTTTTTGAATGGAATTACTAAAATAAATCAACTTTTTCATGATATTCTAATTATATGACCAGCACCTGTATTTCCTCTGAAGTCAGTAACCTACAGTAGTTCTTGGTGCCCACTGTGTCATACAAATATGCAATCATGCCAGGTCATAATCCCATTTCAAATGACAGCCAAGCCATCCAAATCATGGGGATCTTGTCTGAGTTTTTTTGGGGATTATACAGTATGGATGGACAGTACATTTGTATGTTGACTAGTGTTGAATGTTACACATTGCTCTTGAGCTCCTCCACTGTGTATTTATGTGTAGTGTTTTAGACTTGTGAGAGTGTGATCTTTGCTACACTGAACATCCCCAGGCACCTTCAGGGGCTTTACTACCACAAGGGTGAAGTCAAAGTGAGCATGTGAATTAGCCAGAGTGGAATACAACTTCACTGTAGTGATAGAAGTCCTTCACCCAGGTTTGAACCCGGCTCTACAGGATTATAAAACCTCAACTGCAACCTCAACATGCCAAACGTAACCGTACTCATTACTACTCAACCATAGTGATATGGGAACTCAAACAAAGTAGAAGGTTATGAACACAGAAGGAGCTAACCGGTTGCCACACTGTGGTTGATGGTCCCATAAGAGAGAGACAATTAACCTTTTGAATGTACCTACCTCACAGACACAGTTTCTCTCTGCTTAAAGGGATGTTATGTGATCATACAGAAACTATATCATTCAATGTTCCATCACTTCATCAGTGGGTACGTGTCAGAAATGTCTAGAAAGCAGACAATTACTCATGGCTCTCTCATGGAAATATTGAATTTAATTGCACCCTTTGAACACTTCAATTTAATGTCTGCTTCCTTTCTTCTCCCCTCTTTGTCTGTCTTCCTTGGCAAATGCCACATGAGTCAGCCTCATTGAGTTGAGTACAATGGTGCTCTTTAGGGAAGCTGGGAAGACAGAGAAAGAGGTTTTCAGAAAAGTTTTGGCACACACTTGAATCATGACAAAACATGCATGAAGGAACACACACACACACACACACACACACACACACACACACACACACACACAGAGAGTTATTTTTCTAGCACAAAGAAAACCACAGGAACGTTACATTAATTGGAAAAGTGGCTTTTATTTAGTAAAAACATGACATTTGTTTAGTGTCTTCAAAACCAAGAGAAGACAATGTTGCCATCCTTATTACTCAAACAACATTAACTTTGGTATAACATGAGGTCTCAGTTAATCCTGGTTAACTGAGACCTTAAATGCTGGTTCATAGTCTACGAAAAACAATGTGGATACAGTTAACAAGGCTCACACTGGCTTTAAAGTGCTTTCTCATAGTCTATGTAAGCTACACAGACAATGCTCCCACTTCAGAAACACATGACTACCCTACCGGAGCCACAGAAATGCTTGGATTGTTTAAGACTATGAACCCAAGATGTCATTGTATAGAGTCACTTAGGGCCTACTCCCGATAGACCAGACCTGGCTGGTCAACCCAAACTGCTATATATTACCATCATATGGCTAACATTGTGTCATTGTCTTCTAGCTTGTTTTTGACCTTGTCTTTGACTGTAATCATCCCTTGCCTAACGCCTTTACTTTTCACCAACTCAGTAAACCCATTCCTGATCTTGTGTTCCAAACTGAGCTACTGTAGTGGCAAATAATGTGACACTTTTGACCTCACAGGCACTTGTGAGAGCTTGTGAAAGCACTCAGATAGCACTCAGACTAGTAGTAGTAGTAGTAGCAGCAGCTAATATGGACACAGTAATAAGCACTAATATTTGTGACCTTTTCTTTGACCCCTCTAGGCAAGTATGCCATGCGGGACCTGGTCCATCGCTTACCAGGCAGCACCAGCAACAGCTCCAGTGGTGGTGGTGGGGGCGGCGGGGGCACGAGTGGCAGCAGCGGTGGAGGGGGCACTGCCAACAGCAGTGGGAGTAAAACCATGTCGGACGACACGGTGACAGCCATCTGCTGTGCACTGCACGAAGTCATCACGAAGAACATGGAGAACGCCAAAGCACTGCGCGACGCAGGCGGCATTGAGAAGCTCATCGGCATAGCTCGCAGCAAAGGAGACAAGTAAGTGGCACAGTAAGCGTCACTATACACACACACACACATACAAGCACACAAGGACGCCACTGCAACCTCAAAGACTTCTTCTCGTCTCTGTTTATGATCAAGAGTTTTTCTGTTTGTCTGTCTGCTCTAATAAGCAAAAAAAAACAGCCAAAAATCCAGAGGGAGAAAAAGTTCATCTTCTGAAAGTTGAAGTTTTTCAAGCAGTCATTTGATGTCATTCCAGTTCCTGCTCCTGGCAAATGAAGTGTGCTGTTCAGATCTCGGCACAGAATATTGTTCTGGTTACTGCTGGCCCTCATATACCTTCAGCTATTTCTTAACTAGACAAAATAAGTGAATTAATTGCTTTAAACATTTTCCATTTTGTTTGGACCTAGGTGAAGATTAAGCACACTTTCTAGATATTACTATCTGAAGGCTATACTTACCTTATGTACATTTTCTAGACTGTAATGTCAATGTAAACTCTCTGGTCATAATTTAGCACAGGTCCACTTGCTAGGATTTATTGCCAGAGGTCTGTAACCACATTCTTACAATCTTCTGCATTCCTGCGTTCCACATTTTGCATTGTTACCAGAGCCGAGAAACAGCTCTTGCTTGCGCCTCTGATGTTTGCATTTGCATTTTCCACATTCTGACATTCTGACATTCTGCACCCATTCCGCCACTACATTCTTACATTCTGCATTCCTACATTCTACCTTCTTACATTCTTACAGCTTGCCCTAACTGTGTGGGAGCATCTGACTGTTGGGTGGCATCACTGACACTCGCTCACGTCACATGTGATTTGGGCACAGTGTTACATTCTGCATTCATACACTCTACATTCTTACATTCTAGATACTTTCATTCTTACTGTACATTCTATAACTGTTCGTGAAAGTACCTGTATGGCATTCACACTTCAATGAAGCATAGGAACATTCTTACTAGTAAAAGAAGAAACACTCAAAGATATTTTATTCCATCTTAAGATTCACATTGGAACGGTTCTCTCTGTGGCTCTCAGTTTCCGCATCGAGGCTGGGCTGTTATTGCTACTATGTCTCTCTCTATCTCTGGCCTTCATGAGGCAGATGATGTCTGACTGGTGTGAGACCTTGCAGTGGGGTGGTGTGTCAGCGTGACACGCTGTGATGAATATTGACTCCCTGGCACCAGGCCACAAGCAGACACAGCCTGCTGCATCAGCAGACAGACACCAGGCTCAAGCGACCCATCACATCCTGTCGTCTAGTCGCACCGCAGCTTCGTAGATATATCCAGTATTGTTTCACATGCACGCACACACACACACACACACACACACACACACACACACTCTCTCACACACAAATACATAGAATAAGACAAACACATGCACACATGTTCACACGTATACACAAATCAACACACGCACACAACACACGCACGTGAAAGTTCAGAATGACTCAAACCTCTCAGAAAGGCTTATGGTAGATTAATGTTACCATGGTTGCATTTCTGGTCTGCACGCTCTCTGGTCTGTAAATGAAAATCCATTACATATAGACCACACATAGAAAGAAGAACCATTGAATATGTCATTCCCTGTACTGTGATGATTGGTAAGGCATCACACTAGCTGTACATGTGAAACATTATTAATAGTATTTCAAATGACGTGTGATGTGCGGATGTTGGCTACATCAAACAAATGTGGACTGTGTGCATCATACGAAGATGCACTGTACATCATTGATAAAAGGATAAATGGATGTATCATATACACAGTATACTGTATATAGATAAAAGGATGCATACAGACATGCATACATACAAACATGCACATGCACACAAAAATATGTATACTACATATACATATGCAGATAAAGAGAGTTTTCATAATGACAGAGAAAGTTTTCTTCATTTAAACAAAGGGTTATATGAAGTAAAAGATGTGATGAAATCTTGCTTCAAAATGTCTTCCTGCTTGTGTAAACCTTTGCTGCTGTGAATCAAAGAATGGATTATTCTCTTGCACAATTTATGTTGTCAGGCCAAATTCCTATCCAACACATTGTTTCTCCCTTACAAGAAGTTGGCATTTTGTGAATGTGGAGGCAAATTGCCACCCGATCGAGCTCTGAGACAGCCACACAAAGCATGTTATGTTTCTCTGTTCTGAGTGTGGCAGATGCTCAGTCTCCACTGGTAACTGTTCAATACTATAAGGTATTGTCAATCTCAGGGAGGGGGGTACTGTGTTGATGATGTAAACATTGCTGCCATACATAAGAAACTGTTGTTTGTTTAGGCCTATGTTTTCCTTACAGATAAATCAAGATAAGCATTCACGTCGGTCATGATTAACCGCAAAATTATTTTTAGTAGATCACTGCTAAAGTCAAAAAGGAAAAATTGGCACACTCTGTTTCTAGATGCAGTGGACATTTTGATTTGGCGACATTTCGGCTGTGCGTCTTCTTCAAGTCCAGTTGATCACTGACTAACATGAAATACCCCATGACATCACTTGTAGAATTTACATTTTGCATTTCAGTTCAGTTCAGTTCAGTTAAGAACTTTCCTTAGTTAAATTACGCTATAGTTAGCCAGCATGGCTGTATGTACAAAGAACTTAAGCCTTCACCAAAGTTTAGCCACTCTTTGTGTGATCAACAACACCATCACACCACCATTCTCTCAAACTAGTACATCAGTTTTTCTTTGTCATCAGAGTTTCTTTCTTTCTTTCTCTCTCTTTCTTTCTCTCTCTCTCTCTCTCTCTCTCTCTCTCTCTCTCACTCTCTCTTTCACTTGTCCAGGCACTCGCCAAAGGTGGTGAAAGCTGCATCACAGGTTCTCAGTAGCATGTGGCAGTACAGGGATCTGCGGAGTCTCTACAAAAAGGTGAGAGAATTTATTTTTCAGTTAGACCACACACATGCACGCACACACACACACACACACACTTGTGCACCACATTGTTCTGCAAATCTTTAGTCCACATCCCTGTTTAGTTGGCACACCCTGTGGCACAGTATACTGTACCCTGATCTTCATACTTCACATGTGATACCACACACACACACACACACACACACACACACACACACACTGTCACAAACCCAGCCCAGCCACGATCACTCCATACGATCTCCATTAGGCACAGCTCCAGTCTCCAGGACACTCAGTTGCAGCTTTCTCACGCTTGGGGCAAGAAGCCATACAGTATTTCATCTTTGTTCTGTGAGCAGTGTAAAAAATGTAATTCTTTCAGAGCTGTAAATGTGTTCTTTCAGTTCTCAAGGGCTGAAGTGGCCTCAAGGGCACGGCCAGCTTTGGCGTGCATACTTTTCAGTTATACCATCTCTCTACCACAGAGTTTTTTTCCTAAAACAATTAATCCATTCCACTTTCATTGCAGTCCACTCATTTGGTTTTGTTCAGACACCTTGGCAACTCTCTCTCTCTCTCTCCCTCTCTCTCCCGCCTTCCCTCACATAGATAGAGAGATACATAGAGAGATAGATACATAGATAGATAGATATACTTTTATTCATCCCAGCAGGGGAAATTCAGATGTCCAGCAGCAGTGTGTTGTCTACCAACAAGCATTCTTACTGCAATACACTCATAAAAACCCTGATGACAACAGTTAATAAAATAAAAAGAGTCACAAAACAAGCTACTATCATTAGTAGTAAATAATTAATGCATCTCAAACAGGTCCGTTATGCAGTCTTATGACGGCCGGAACAAATGACCTTCTGAACCTCTCAGTCCTGCAGCTCATGGAGAGGAGTCGGTCTCTGCGGCTGCTTTGCTGGGCAACCACAGTGTCATGCAGCGGGTGGCTCCTGTTACTGAGGATAGATTTCATCATGCTCCTCATTCTTTCCTCCACCAAATCTCCTACAGAGTCCACCCTCCTCCCCAACATTGACACACTTCCTGACCAGTAGATTATGAACAAACTGTTTGAGGTGAAAAGCACCTCGATTCCCACTATACACTATAGTGTCTCTTCATTACCTTTCCTACAAACGTTAAGCCTTAAAGCAAACATCCACCTCCAGGTGCAGTGACTCAGAATAAACAGGGTGAAGCCCCTCTATAGAGAGAGAAAAAGAAATGAGAAGAAGAGAGAGAGAGAGAGAGAGAGTCTGTCTCAATTGGTGTACTTACGTGAGTACACTTTCGTGTAGTACACTATGTGCACTGTGTGCTTACTGGCGGAGTGCGCAAATTTTAACAAAATAGTATTGTCTCATATCAAACACTAACTCCGTGCACTTCACGGAAATGACGATTGCAAACATTTTAACATAACTTTATTGGCGTCCTCAACTCGACAGTGACATGGTCATACTGTGTCAAAACATGAACCGTTTATGTTATAACTTGCTTGTACCTCCGTAAAGTCTGTTTTCCACTGCTGCTGCTTCAGCTTTGTCAACCGCGATTTCCACGAGTTTGAAAACGCTCCCTCCCCTTCCGCTATTTGGCCAAGATGGCGTCCGTTAAGGGCGAAAAATGTCCAGCGTTGCACACTCAGCTTTTTGACCGTTATGAGTGCACCATCCGGGAACTTGCAGCGCCCTTCGTGTCGTTGGAATTGTCAGTGTGAACACCCTTATGCACTCAAATTAGGTATTGTAAGTGCAGAAGTACGCGATTTGAGACACAGTCAGAGATTCCTGCTCAGTCTGTGGAAGTCTTAATTAACTACATATGTCCTTGATCACGAGGGGGGATATGTGTGACAAACAGGGGGTTAATGCACATAACTGTGAAAACATGTAGGGTTCAAAACATCTGCGTGCGTGTGATTGGGTGTTCTGGGTGTCATTTCAAAAGACATCCGAAATGATCTCAGTAATAGGGACGTCATCTCCTCTCTATCTCTCCACCTCTATTGTTCTGTCTTACTCTCTCTCTCTCTCTCTCCTCTCTATATTGCTCACTCTCTTAATCTCTTTTTTTCCTTCTCTTTCTCTCCTTCTTTACCTATGCACAGATGATCCCTAATAAAGTCTGACAGGTTGCGTTGGGAGTCTTGAAACGCAGGAAGTGGCTTGCTCCCTGATGAGTATGGGACACACATGGAGAGAAAGAAAGCAAGGGAGAGAATGAGGGGTTTGTGTGAGGTGAATGAGTGTGGATCACATACACACATGCGATAGAGTGAACTGAAGGAAGGAAGGGGAGAGAGAGAGAAAGTGTAAGGCTTGTGTGAGGTGAACGATAGACAGGCTGGGCCTGATGAGGGTCCAGTGTCCCTTGCAGGCCCTGGTTGCCCCCCAGGCTCTGACAACTCACCGTCAGACTCCACTGAGCACGCTCACCTCTGACAGCTACAGTATACGGCGACACGGCTGGGGGTTGGGGGGTGGGGGGGGGTAAGGGAGAGAATCAGAGATTAAATGGGGAGAAAAGAGAGAGGAGGAGACTCAGGGGGAAAAGAAGTGAGTTTGTCTGAGAGAGAGAGAGGATAACATACTGTGACAGAGAAGCTCCAGATAGAGGAAGAATACAAGGGAGAGAGAGAGAGAGAGGGAGAGACATGTCCCCGTTCACCTGTTTAATATGACGTCTCTTTTTTTTCCTCCCTGTGGTTGGAGTGTGTCCCCACAGCTTGGGCTTCCTCTACCTTTTCAATGCTGGGCTCAGAATCTTCTAGAAGAGATTCCATGTTCGGTGACCTTTACCAGAGATAAAAAGGTCACTACACTCACAATTCTGATGATTTGAGTTTTGGTATCCCTGTCGTCTAAAGAAACAGAACTTTCCAGAAAGTGCCATCAGACCGAGAGTACTCCTATTTCATCCTTCCCCCTAATTAAGTTTCAGATGAGTAGACTCTGGGCACCTTGGAGAATTGTTTTGATGAGTTTCCACACACAGTTTTTTTTTTCCTGATTTATGATAGAAACCTTTATGCACCCTCACCAACCAAAGTAATATATACTCTGAGGCAGACTTACATTATGGACTTGGCATCTGCTATGGCAGTTCATGCGTCAAACTTCTCAGACTGACTGTGCCACCTAATTAGTTGACTGAGAAACTCAGAAACGGAGTAAGAGACCTTGTCAATAGCACACAATGGTTAAGTAACAGTGCTACGAGAACTGAAGGAGAGAAGTGGTTCATGGAGACAGAAAGGAAAATATGCATGTTTGAAGTGTCAGATGTGCCAGACTGCTAAGGGTAGGGAATGGAGATGCTTTGAGGAGAGAGGGGCTTGGAGTCTATCTTCGGTGATTGGACAGTTAGGTTAGATGGCAAAGTTAGACATGAAGTGGATTACACTTGCAGACATCCAGACATATATGATTTAAATGTAATTAAAGTCATTCTCTGCACACTATTTGAAAGTAAGTTTGCATATTTTATGGATATCTCAGTTTTAAATATCAGTACATTTGAGTTTCTATATGTCTTAATATTTATAGTAGTTTTAGAAAATCCTTTATAAATAATCTTTCCTTGCATAATGTGATTTTCATCACTATGTAGTTCTACTATATAGTGTTATGCACATAGCACCTCTTTCCCATCAATTCAAATACAGTAAAAGCTGTCCCACTTACCACTGCACAGTTTTCTTCCTGAAGTGAAAGTGTGAGGTAAGCCTCCATCTCATTATGAGCTTTGAATGTGAGGATTCAGATCAAACCTGTCTAGAGTGCAGCCTTGTCTGTGAAGTATAGCGGTTTTAGCAAAGTTAGCTCCCAAAGGCGGTTGAGTAGGCCTAAAGATGACTCTGCAGTACAGCCAAGGATTAAAGTTCTCCGTCATAGGACGGATTTCCGTCAATTTGATTTTAGAAATGTCATATTTGAGATCGATGCAGATCCGATGAGAAAAAAAATAGGAGGGGGGGCTATCACCTTTGCTTTTCCAAAGAACACATACGGAGGACTATAACGGTCTAAAAGTTGGATTATAGTGACACATTAGAGACAGCTGATGAGGTTGGTCAATCCGTTTAACTTTTGGATATGATATTGTGAGCTCTATGTCGCTAATTGGAGAAGAAGCGTAGGCTGTGTTCTTTCCGTGCATCAATGTAGACAATTTCTTACTATCGCGAACTCTTGTCAGGGAGAGGTCATTCATTTTGGGTGTCACCTATGACTTGAACAGATAGCCTTCTATGCCACCCGATGTAGGCTACTATTATTGTTACAGTTTTAATCAATGCAACTAACATTATGTGTAAAAGCTTACTTAATATAAACCGTAGCCTATGCAATTTATTATCCCGTCTGTTATGACATGTACAACAATGTTTTTCACAATTTTGCGACGGAAGGTTTTGACTGAACGTGTTAGCATAAAAAAATAATATCACTGTCATCATCGCGAACTGTTGAGTAAGGGGGTCAGTCGGTTTGTGACGCACAGACAGCCTTGTAGCCTATTTTGCTTAGGCCTCACTTTTAACGACAGTAGGTTGTGAGTGTATGTTGACATACACTTAAAATAGTCAACTTAAAAGTTTGCTATAAAATATTATTCATTTATAGCACAAAACCATAACCAGTAGGCCTACCAGAACCGCATATTAGCGTCATGATTTGAGTGCGTCTATTTGGCAAGGCCACTAGCTGTCATGGATGCGTTGTTGCCAAAGGAAGGCAGGTGTCAAAAGTTAAAAAATAAATGGAGATGGGCAGCTGTTGGAAACGGGGGAGAACTAACAAGCCATGGTGTAAAGAAATTAAAGCGCCGGGGGTTTGCTTTTGCGTTCATTAAATACGGATGAGGCAACAAATGGAAATATGAACAATATCTAGAATGTTCTGATTCGTTACTTTGATGAGGAAATGGGAAGTCTTGCCAACTTGATTTTATAGATTTTACTTGGTGTAGAATTGCATATTAACAAGAAAAAAATATCCCCTTTAAACACTTTTGGCCTGAAGTAATTAAATAAGAGTGTGTTAAAGCCTTTCTACAATATTGCTGCAGTAGAAAAGAACAGCAATGGCTAATCAGCAATGGTCAGGGATGGTACTAAAATATATTTTTGTTCATCAGGAAAACTCAATCTCAATCAAGAACACTCTCAATTCGCCTTATTCACATGGTGGCCATTGGCGGCTAAAACGAGGCTACAGGGTACAAACCATAGGATTGTTATGTTCTATACATTCACCTGTAGGTGGCATTAATTTTATAGTAAGTGTACCCTGTAGCCTCGTTTTGGTTTAAACAATGGCCGCCGTGTGAATAAGGCGAATACTCCCTTTACTTTGCTGTTTGCATCTTTTTGTACATTAAAAACCAATAGGTCGCGACCGCAAAAGGGGTGCTATCTCTATAGGTAGATATGAACAACGTATGACTTATGGCCTGAAAAAAGTTCAGTCAAACGATTTTTTTTCACTTTAATCCCTGAGGACAGCAGGGGAGCGTGTGTGGTTTATGTAAATAGTCATTTGCTTTTGATATTATTCACCTGCTTATTTGTGGACTTTTTGCATCTTAGTCGCATCAGTTTGGATATCAGTATCGGCAGATACCCAAGGTTGTGATATTGGTATTGAGCAGGAAAAAGTTGTATCGTGCGGAAATGATAACTGCATCCACTGCAAGCCCTGCAATCAGTCGGCATCTCTGAGTGGAAATGAGATTGAGTGGTCGGTCAGCTCTAAGATGGGCATAGATGGGGCAAAGGTGCAAGGGCAGCAGGAGACTAAGACTGATGTGCCTGCAGACATCATCACAGGTTTGACATATACTGGCATATTTGCTCCCCATTCACATTGATTTTCAGGCACCCTCTCACCCCTTCGAGGTAGGGTGTGTGTATGTGCATGAGGTGAGGGTTGGGGTGTGTGTGTTACGCCTGGACAGCAAGGGAGGAGAATTTTTTAAATATATATATATATATGTATGTATGTTTTATATATATATATATATATTATATGTCTGTGTGTGTGTGTCTTTTTTTTTTATTGCCTCTGTGGATCCAGGGAGGTGGTGATTGGAAGGCCGTCACACCTGAGGCTCTCTTTGATTCTCATCAGAGCTGTGGGCTCACTGAGAGCCATCTGTGAAAATGAAGGAAGGGAAGGAAATGTGTTTTAGGTGTGATAATCATTTGGTGTTTTATTGGCCCTATTTGATTTTTTTATGACTAAAATCGGACGCAAATGGCTATATTTGGAAAATGTATTTTACTGGTCTGCCCAGGCAGTCTGTCTGTCAATCACACACAAACACACACACACACACACACACACACACACACACACACACACACACACACACACACACACACACACACACACACACACACACACACATATACACAAGAACAGATTAGTGAAAATGAAGTTGCAGAGAATTGCTGGGATGAGTAGGAGCGATGAAGAGATGAGCTCAGACTGAGCTGGCAGAGACCCCTCTTCCCCTCTATTAGATCTTTATCTAAGCTACACTACAACCATGCACACATTGCATAATAATTATTATTACAGATTTACCTGCTATCTAGAGGTGTACAGAATATTTTTTGAGAAAAGTTAAGTTTTAAGTTTTCAGAAAAGTTATTGAGAATGTCTATGTCTGTTGAATGGATTTATTACAATGCTGGCAGAGAATGCACTATACCTGTACTCCTAGTCTTCTTCTTATTGACATGATGATTATACTGTTTTGCTATTTAGTTATGATCACAGAGAGGCTTTGCGATGTGTACTACATCAGAGAGCTGAGCAAGAGTAGATATACATCTGAATGATTGATGGTAGAGCAACAGTGTTTCTTAGAGAGGTAGACATAGATAGCAATGTGTTGGGGGAAAAGTGGAGAGAGAGAGAGAGAGAGAGAGAGAGAGAGAGAGAGAGGGGGAGAGTGATGATTAGAGAGAAAGTGAGAGATGGTTACAAAGAAAGAGGGAAATTAAATGTGCGGGCTAATTGACTGTGAACCTGAAGGCCTGAAGGGGCTGAAGACTCACCCCAGGGCAAGGCTTCCTCCTTGCGTCAGACTCCAACCACCCTGAGGCAGTTCCCATGATGATGTACGTGGATGAGGTGCTAAAGACGGAGCAGAGCAGAGCCCACTGCCCACGGATGAGACTGAAATGGTGCTCCAGACTGGTGCATTACTGCTAGCCTGCCCCTTTCATGTTAGGTAGCGTGTCTTCAAACAAAGGTAGCAGAGTGTACATATATCTTTATATACATTTTAAAGGTAGTGTACTCCTTGGGTGTCATTCCTATTGCTCTGGTGATATTTACATCAGATGTTTGCATCAGTGTGTGTGTGTGTGTGTGTGTGTGTGTGTGTGTATCCATCTGCTACATAGTTGGTACAGTAGATCATAGTGTGTTTAGCCAAGGTAGTCTTGTCTGACGGCATCATGGTCTTATCTTTGAATGTGAACCTGTGAATCAGTCCCTCCTTTCAAGAACAGCCTTTCATGCAAGAAGCTTGCAGCCACACATTTATGAAAAGAGAGTTCTTGGAGCATGAGAGTGTGGCGGTAGCGTATTAACGCACAGCCTCTTGCACACATTCTCACTCAAGACACTTGCTGTTCATTCGGCACAGTTTCAATACTGGCTTTAATATGTCCTTCAGAGTCCACCAGTCACGTTAGGCCAACCACCATAATGAGTGGAATGAAAAGAATTATGTGATAATAGAAATTATAGCAATTAGGCAGGCACTTAATCGCAGTGAAACTCACTCTTGCCTAAAAGAACTGATTTCAAGTAGCTGAATTCTCTGGCGAAGTGTCGGACATCAGAGAGAGTTGCCAACCATAGAATTCCCTTTGTTATGCTGGAGAACAGAGCTACTCTGAGTTCAATAAGAGAAATAACTTATACAGTCTTCATCCCCACACACACACACACACACACACACACCCATCGCTCAGGCTCGAGGCATTGTTATGCTGTTTGTTTTTGTTTTGGAACATAACGTTGACGAGAACAGAAATCTGAACAGACTGAAAATGGGGCACAGCAAGCACCTATCTTTCGGCGAGTCCTTCGGCACGATGATTCGCAGCCAAGTGTTTATTTATGTGCCATTTTGTGCCCCTTTCTGCGCGTCGCTGACGCCCGTCGCCCCTCGACTACCTGTCTGCTGTCATTTTTCACGGCATGTGCAGGAGTTGCATAGCAACTGGGGGGGGGGGCGCTCACCATCGGTCCCAGGGGCTGGCTTAGCGTAGCTGGGCTCAGCAACCGAGGGAGAGGAAGAAGGAAAGTGGGACAGCTTTGAACTGCTCAACTGCTCAGTGTCAGAAGCGTCACAGACCTTTGATCTGCGCCAGCCTCGCCAACAAAATGCCCATGTAAGACCGGGGCAGCACAATGCCCATGTAAGACCGGGGCAGCACAATGCCCATGTAAGACCGGGGCAGCACAATGCCCATGTAAGACCGGGGCAGCACAATGGCAACGATGCGGAGGGGAGATGGTGCTTTTTGTTCTTCTTCTTCCTCTTTTGGGGGGTTCGGCTGGCAGTACAGCATGAATGAATTACTGCAAAACTACAAAGTGAAGGCTTTAGCTGCCTAAGTTTCTGTCTGTCCTTTCTTTAGATTGTGTCTTGTCTGTTTAAAGGTGTGGACCTTGATTAAGATTTGTTGCATTTTTCGTTGAACACAGCAAAATGCAGCACAAACTCCTCTAACCGTCAACCCTGGTGTTGGTGCATAGTCCTGGCTGAGAGGGGGGGGACAAGCAACACGCATGTTAAAACCTCAAACTAAAATAGAAACATGTTTTTGTTCCCCTTTGTTCCCTCCTGAAGTCGTTTCTTCCCCGGGGGCCTTTCCCCAGAAAACCACATGAGTTGCCTGCTCCTCTAAACCCTTTTCCTCATGTTGTTACTTTTGTGCTATAATCAAGAAGGCACACTCATGAATAAAGGTCATTCCCAATGCCTCAGGCTCATCCTGTCGCTGAATTAAGCAAACATTTCTCTTGCCATGTTCTCCAGAAAGAGACCCGATGTTCTCATTGTAATTGCACACCCTCAATAATTATTTATTCGAGCAAGGTGGAAGATAAGTCCCTGCCTTTGCCTGGGCTGCTGTTCCAGTGGACAGGCAGGGTAGCGAAGGGCCTGGATCCAGCTCAGGGCTGCTTGCTAATTAAACTGAATGGCCGTGCTGCTGCTGCTGCTGCTGCGGTGGGGAAGTTCACGTGGCGGTTTGCGCTGCAGCCCGCTCCTTATCAGCACAGAGAACCGGGCTGCCAGAGGAGGATTTAGGCTGTGGCAACACAGTGTGTGTGTGTGTGTGTGTGTGTGTGTGTGTGTGTGTGCGTGTGTGTGTGTGTGGTGGTGGGTGGAGGGTGAAATATGACCCCTCTCAACGCTGGCTAGCTGGGTCAGCGATACAGGCACTGGGGGGTGTATTGATTCATGTGAGACCACAGGCAGTGGAGGAGATGTAGGACTGGTTGTGTGTACTGTATGTGTGCGAGAGAAAAAGAGTGTCACTGTGTGCCAGAGAGAGTGTGTGTGTGTATGCATGTGTGTGCGTGTGCGTGTGCATGTGCATGTGTGTGTGTGTGTGTGTGTGTGTGTGTGTGTGTGTGTGTGATTGCAGGGGCACTCACCTTATCTTTACGATCAGCTTCACCTGCCTCACCTCATTCTCCACTCAGCCCTGTCCATCCCACTCACAACACACAACACACACACACACACACACACACAGGGTCAGCCCTAAGTGCTGACAGACCCTCTGACGTGTGTGTGGCAGGCTGTGGATTGATGCAAGTAATGACTTCAAGGTGGAGATCTTAAATTAAAGTGACAGAATGAGTGAGAGGCTCATGGGGGTTAGCGGTTCACAGCTAGCAGTGAGCAACGGACCTCTCTAGACACTATACACACACACACACACACACACACATATACACACCCACACACAGCTCTGTTCTCTCACAGTGTTCTCACAGCTACTCACACAACAAAGACACACACACACACACACACACACACACAAACCTCTGTTCTCTCCCTGAGTTCTTCTCATGGCTACCCCACCACACACACACACACACACACACACACACACACACACACACACACACACTCACCGTCAAAAAGAGAGATAGCAACAGACACCCACAATAGATTTGGGTACAGTATGTGAGCGATCAGACAGGGGCCAGTTTGCAGGGTGTAAAACGCACACCACGCTGTCTTTCTTTTTGCTTAACGATGACTGTTGAAAGAAGTGCTTTTTTTGTCACCATTCCTAGACAACCACTTACTCAACGATACTTAACTTAACTGTGATTTGTTATTAATAACTAACAAAGTAGAGATTGTATAATTTGAAGGAATGAAGATTGTGAAAAAAAAATACAACTTTCTTGAAATGTTATGAAACCATATTTTAATGCAAACGGTTTCTTAAAATGTTGCATTTTCCACTGTGAAGGAAAAGAACGTCTGGCATGTTTTAATAAAAACACAAAAGACGTTGAGTCCCACTGAATGCTGTAGGATTAGGGTTTGAGTTGCCACCACCCCCATCTTTCTTTTCACTGTGTTGTTGATGTTGTTGTTGTTGTTGTGTTCTGCTCTTTGATTGATGCCGTGTGTGTGAGAGCCATTCCTAATTGCCTGTGGACTGAAAATGTGTTTGCTCTCCTCCTCTTCCTCCTCTGTGGCTGGTCTGCAGGATGGCTACTCACAGTATCATTTTGTGGGCTCTGCCTCCACCATCGAGCGAGACAGGCAGCGGCCGTACTCTTCCTCACGCACCCCCTCCGTCTCGCCCGTGCGGACGTCTCCCAACAATCGATCGGGTGAGTCATGCCCTGGACCTCTCTGTCTCTCTCTCTCTAGCTCTCTCTTTCTCTTTCTCTCTCTCTCTCTCTCTCTTTCTCTCACACACACACACACGTGTCAGTGTCATAGTTTCTCTACGTGGGTGTGGGTGTGTGTGTGTGTGTGTGTGTGTGTGTGTGTGTGTGTGTGTGTGTGTGTGTGTGTGTGTGTGTGTGCATCTGTGTGTGCATCTGCCCTCTCCTGCCCTGTCTCTCTGTCCCTCCCTCTCTCTCCTGTCCCCTCTGCATGTTCGCTGTCCTCTCTGTCCTCTCCTCTCCTCCCCCTACCTGACCTCAGCAGTAGAGGCGTTTCCTTGAGTTCAGCAAGTGTGCCGCTGTCCTTGGTCCTGAAGTGCAGCACTGCCTGCTGCCCTTGGTTATCATGCCTCCTGGAGAAACTGTTACAGTGATAAAACACCAGCAAACCTGAAATGAAGTTAGACAAGTTATAAATAAAGACAGGAAACATGTGAACTACACAGCACGTATCCCAATTGAACAAAAATATAAGAAATGAAATAACAGAAATAGTTTCCCAATTTCCCTTTGAGCACCAAATATTCATTTTAAGCTGTCAGCTTCTCTCTCTCTCCCTCTCTCCCTCTCTCCCTCTCTCTCTTCCCTTCCCTTCCCTCTAACAGATATGATGGGCTGTTAGCTGCAGACCTGACGGACAATTCTAGAATGTGACTCTTTGGGTGTGTGTAATGAGCCAGTGTGGAGCCTGTGGTGTGATATGTAGCCTTCAGCTGTAACACCTCACCACTGATGTTAGCGTAGCCTCTGAACTTTGAAAGAATTTCTCCTGTCTGTTGACAACTGTAAATGGCTCTCCCAGTGTGGTGAAGCAAAGAGCAAAATTGAGAGAGCTCATGACCGTGTAAGTGGCTTTGGCCCCAAATTTAACCCATATCTGGGTCATAATTTAGTCCTGGTCTGGCCCCTATTTGGGCCTGCTCTGGTCCAGATCTGATCCAGATCTGTCAGTTTAGGTCCAGAGCTGAGCCCTGATCTATTCCACACTTTCACAGCCTCGCTCCAACTCCACATTGGGATTTGCCTCATTTGGTCCGGCAGTGATTATGCAAAGTGGATGTCTGGATGTGATTTTATGGCTTTCGCTGAAGGGAAGGGTTGTGCTAATAGGTCATACTCACAGAGTTCTCACAGGTCCTCTTGAATCCCCCCCAGGGCCGCGTTTTACAGTGAGTTAGCGTGAAAGGGACCACCAAGCTCACATGTTTTATGGGTCTCCTCCATGGCTACAGTGCACACTACTGAAACATGTCTCATTGAGTGTGTTAACCCCTGGAGAATACAGAGGGGGAGAGGAAAGGGAGTGATAGAATGAAAGAAAGAAACAAAGAGTGAAAGACTGAAATAAATATAATGATGGTTAAAGAGAGACCGTGACAGAGAGAATGAGGGAGAGAGAAAATAGTATAGAATGAAAAGGAGAGTGACAGAGTGGAAGAAATACTGGGGAGAGGAGTGAACCCTGAATTACACAGAATATGTCATCAGCATTTTACACAAGGGACCTCATCTGCACCTCACAATGAAGTGTTAAGACGTGCTGGGCTCATCCAACCTGACGCCAGCCACTAATTCAATAACGTGCTGCAGCACTGCAGTTATTCTCTCACAACCCGACCTTGTCACTCCACTGAGTGAGAGAGGAGGTGGGGCGCACAAGAAACTGAAAGTGTGTGTGTGTGTGTGTGTGTGTCATTAACTCTTTCATAATCCTCAGACAGAGTTCCTTGCAGAACTCAGTAATTAAAATGATAAATCCTAATGCATAATGGGGAAGGTCTTGCTCACTCGGTGGGTATATGAATGAGTGTGTGAATATTTGTGATTGTGTGTGTGTGTGTGTGTGTGTGTGTGTGTGTGTGTGTTTTGTGAAAGTGTTTGTGTTTCACCACACTGCTTTTAGTGTTAACATTAACCAGAGCCAAGCCAGGACTGTAGAAAACACAACACAGAGAAGGCCACACTTTTCAAGCACACACATGTCCACTTCGATTATCATCTATTGATCTTATTACTCCACCCCACACCCCAAACACACACACACAACACACACACACACACACACACACACACACACACACACACACACACACTGTAGTATAGTTTGCCATAGGAAGAGATGAGCAAATCAATATAAATTGCATGATGACATGATGAATTACATGATATGTAATCACGTAATGGCCATGAATGGGATAATCCATAATGCATTGTAGAATGGCATTCGGCTCTGTAGATTACCTGTGTCAGATAGTAAGTGATAGCAAGGGTGTGTGTGTGTGTGGGATGAGGCAGTAAAGCACTCACACACACACACACACAGAGAGAGAGAGAGAGAGGCAGTAAACCACAAGTGTGTGAATGTTACCCAGAGGTTGCGGTATAAATATGAGTGAATGGCTCTTTTAGCCAAGCTCCCTGCTGTAACCGTTACGGGAGAAGACGGTCAGAGAGTGGGAAGCCCAGTGCGGTGTGGTGCGGTGCGGTGCGGTGTGGTGCGGTGTGGTGTGGGCAAGGGAAGGAAAACCTCCTCGCTGATTGTCTGATGGCACGGCATGGCACGGCTGGCTGGGGAGATGGCCCAGATGCCAAACGCTCTCTGCCAGATCCCCCTGTGAAGCCGTTTGAGGGAGAGGACGAGATAAACAAAGAAAAAGATCCGAGTGTGCGGGTGCCAATCGCGTCGCCCTGAGCATGAATAAACCCTCTGCAGCCCCCACCACACACACACACCCCGACACCTCTGACCTCTGGATCAGAGTGAAAGAGAGGCGCTACCAAGGCGAAGACTGGATACATACCCGCATACTCTTCAGTCCCAAACAGAAAGACGGAGAGACAGAATAAGAGAAAAGAAAGAGAAGGGGAAAGGAGTGTGTGTGTGTGTCTGTGTGTGTGTGTGTGTGTGTACGCAGAGCAGAGACCTAGTCAGAAAGAGTATCTTCCCAAAGGGCTCATGCTGCAAGATCCCTCGCCTCCCGCGTGGTGCATCTGTGATGGTTGCCATGGCACCATGCGCTGTCGAGCATTGCCTAGTGGTGGTGCTGATGGTGGTGGTGGGAAACATAACAGCAGTCCCAAGCTTTTTGGCCAGCAGTTAGCCCCGTGAAGTGAAAAGCACTCCAGCAAGCTATAGCAAGCCCCTTTTCTTTCTGGCATTCATATTGTCCCTAAGAGGAAACTCTTTACTGTTTCTTTCTCTCTCTCTCTCTCTCTCTCTCTCTCTCTCTCTCTCTCTGTGTGTGTGTGTGTGTGTGTGTGTGTGTTTGTGTATGTGTGCACTCACACAGAGATACGATAATCCCAAGCACAGGCAGTAAAAACACTGCCATCTAAAGAGCGAGGCTTGATCACTCTGTGGGTGCACTGGTGAGGCATGTAAGGTTCAGCATACCATACACACACACACACACACACACACACACACACACACACACACACACGCACACACACCACCACACACACACAGCAGAGGGTTTCAAAGCCTGAAAGACATTTCAGTCAGCCTATTGGATCCTCTCCAAACACCAGGCAAGCTTTTATGGACGGATCAAATTGCTTCTGTTGAAAATGTTTAGTTTTATTCTGACTGTTAACTCTAATTGTGCATGACTGTCATTTAAAACACAACAGCGAAGCCAGTCATAATGTGGACAGGCAAAGTATGGACCAATTACTATTGTCACTGACTCATTGGGGAATGAGTTAGATCAGTTCCGGATCGAGGCAGGACCAGGGAATGGAATCTGATATGGAGAAGCCATAGAGGCTTCACAGATTATTAAACATGTGTTCGGGGGTTCCGACTGGGATGAACATTTTGCTTCTGGTGTTCTGGCATCCTTCTTATACTGTATGGGTAAGAGGGTTGAACGGTTTCAAGTGAACACTTTGAAACTTGGCGAAAGGCTGAAGAAGTCAAGGCCGTTGCTCGGGGAAACGCGTGTTTGATCTATCTGACGAAGCGTTGCTCATTAATTAGTTTGGTTTATTTCCTCTGCCGCTGCCTTTACAGGCTGACAGAGTCTTAATGTTGCATCTGTAGATTAACACTCACCAGATGGTGTTTGGTGAGGGGAGAGGGAGGGAGAGACAGAGAGAGACTGGTGGGCTTCGATGTGTCCCCGAGTTAATCAGAAAGATATATCCGTCACCGACACACACAGCCTCCTCTTGGCTCTGCTCACCTAAATCAGTTTGAGGGTGCAGACATTTCCCTTGCATTTCCTAAATCCTGTTGCAATGGACCCCCCCTCACAATAGATAGATACTTTGTTGATCCCCAAGGGGAAATTCAACTCTCTCTCTCTCTTCTGTCCAAATCCATACTCTTTTCTATAGGCTTGGGGATTCTAGAGCAGAAATTGAACCAAAGAGCCATCCTTGGAAGAAGAAAGAATGAATAGGTGTACCCTCCACACACGCACACACACGATTTCTTCCTTCAGCTTTTTTTTCTCTCTTATGCCTCCTATCTCCAAAATCTGACAGTATGAGAAATGGTAGATGCTATTGAGTTATGTGTACTGTAATTAGCAGATTCTTCTATTATTAAATCCACACAAGCATATTATTCACTCGTGTGCATACACTGGGCATTCGTTTAATCAATATTGATGTGGTTAGACTAGATGCACACACAATGCTCTAGTGAATGGATTGACTCAAAAAGGAAGGCATACTCACAGCTCCACAGCAATGTAATGCTGTTATAACCTGAAATCGGTTCATATTGAACTGGACCGTTGAGGTTTGAGTGATGCCGTAGAGTGTCTAGGCGTGTCCGTCTATATCTCTCTGCTGTCTTGAGCGATTGACCAGATCTGGACAAAGAAAAGCTCCTGATTCGTGGATGACACAGGAGAAGCTGCAGTAGTGTGGAGAATGGAGAGAGAAATGGAGTGTGAGAGACTTAGATCGAGAGATGAGAGGGTACGCAGGGAGACGAAGACAGAGAGATGGGGTGGGATGAGACACAGAGGAGGCTGGTGGGAAAAGAGAGAGAAAGGTGAAGGAGAGAGAGAAAGAGAGAGAGAGAGATGCTGCAGTGGCTGGGGCAGTGGTCTAGTGGGGGCCCAGACCATGGGGGCTTTGGGGGCCTGGGGCGGCACTATGCACCATGCTGATAGAGCTCCTGCTCGCTTCAAACACTCCAGCCAGGGAGCGGGGGAGAGGAGAGAAGAGGGGGGGCTGGGCTGATCCGTTTAGGCATTTAGGGGATTGGCAAGAGTGTTCTCTCTTGCTCTCCCCCTCCATCACTGTTTCCATCCCTCCCTCCCTCTCTCCTCTCTTCAGCTCTCTCTCACTCCTTCTCCCTACATCTCCCTCTCTCCCTCCTCTCTCCTTCCATCCCTCTCTCTCCATCTCGGCCTGGCTGTTTGACTGTGTCCTTCCCCCAGCTTTGCCAGCTTCTGCCGAGGTAAACAAATGTGTGTGTGTGTGTGTGTGTGTGTGTGGGTGTGTGGGAAGGGGGGTTGTGTTCTCCTGAGCCACAGTGGTAGCATGGCAGACAGGTGTTTACAGCAGGAGATTTGTGTCGCCTCCGCAGCCCACAGACTCTCAGGCAGATGAAGAAAAAAGAGCCATTCTCATACAGCCAGTGCTACTCAGGATTATGACTTTGCATCTTCGGAAAGAGAACAGTGCCCACAGAATACTAAACCAGTCAGTGCTACTCATACTGTGCATACTACCCATCAACACTACTGTACCACTGTCAGTAGCAAAGAGAGTGGTGTTCAAAGCATACTCAACAGTATTATTTGGGAATTAATACTGAAATGTATTAACACTTTTGTTATAACAATCTATACTTTATTATCTATTTAAGGTGGGCTCTGTATGCATGTTTTACATCTATAATTATTTATAATAACATTAAATTGCATGAGTCAGTGTCTTGCCAGTGTTTTCGTAATGCACCATCAACTTCCTTTGTAATGAGAAAACACTGCTTCATTATGATTGCTCTATCTGCTATCAGTACTAATATAAGGCCTTTTCACACAGAGAACATGCTTCGCACTCAAATGATAGCCTAGGGCAAAGAGAATGGACATCTCAACATAAGGATACATTAGAAGATGATGTAAACTTTGTCGCACGACGTGATAAGCAGTTCTGGTGCTTAAAAACGCAACGTTCCATTCAGTCATAAATCATTTAAGCGTAGGCCTAGTGCTCGTCATGAAAAGAAAACAGCAGCTTAATATTTTTCAGGTGTTTAACAGTAGGCCTAGGCGCACTGTTAGCAGTTATGCCGAAGGCAGTGAGATTATTAGGCATTGTATCCTGTCTGTTTGGAACATCGCAGTTCGGGTTGATAAGATTCAGTTAATGCGAGTATGGCCTATGGATCGTCTCAAAGTTTGGGGCAACCAAACAGCAGTATAGGCAAAGCAAATCCTAATTGTTAGGTTACCATAGCTGTCTTTTCTCTAGGCCTGGGCCTATCGGAAATCGTGACATAAGCACATTGGTTTCTTTTTTCTTTTCTTTCTTGTTAGCGTGTTGGGTAGTGAAACGATCATTTAAAGCAGTACATCATGTGAGCCAGAGCCGACATGGCCAGAGCTGCTGTAGCCTATAGGTATTCTGTCCCACCCAAATTTGCTGAACTACTTGCGAAGTAGCCTATTATCACAGACATCACATGTATCACACGAAAGAGCTTTTTCTCAGCTTTTAAACGATGTTAGTGGTTAGTTGTTGTGATAAACGGTTCGTGAGAAAAGTAACTTTAATTTAATCATATTTTTTGTGCCCGTTTCCCTACCCATTCATCTTGGTGGAATACTTCGCGAACTTTACCTCAACACATGACAAACCATATATCAGAATAAACTGCAGACCTTACCGAACACAAAGGTGTAAAGCAGTGGTCCCCAAACTTTTTCTTCCGAGGGCCAGCTCACTATGCCTGGCTCTAAGAGAGGGCCAGAGACTCGGAGTAGTTACCATAAATAGCTTAGTGCTATGGACAACAGCAGTCTACCTTAGTTCAATATTCCATTACATTTAATCATAGGCTACTGCAATTTAATACCATTGTTAGCTGTGTTTACATTGCAATCATGCCATATCAGTGTTAAATGTAGCTCAAATGAAATAATACTAATAAAAAAATAGCATTCCCAAAAGTATTAGCAGGGAGTCCCAAAAGTGTATTTTATTCAAAATGTGTGAACTCTGAACTCTGTGTCTTTGCATACACAGCTCAAGTTGTGAACAAGCAATATCCTACAAATAATTTGAAGTTCTCAAACTATGAGAGTTTTATGAAGTGCTGGCAAAAACATCTGAAATTACCACTTTCACTCACCTGATGAGAACTTTGTGAATTTGTATGAACATTTGAATGAGTGAATAAAAAATAGAAATAATTATCCCAGAAAGTCCCAGAAATATGACTTGAATAGAAGTTAGTTAGTTATTAACAATGAATTGATAAACTTGTAGAATACTTTGAGCACTGATGCAGTCAGCATAGGCCTCTTACATTGTTTGCAGGTAGGTAGGCCTACATTTCATTCCGTTTTCGATGGCAAACGCGAAACAGCGCCAAAACAACTACCAGTGTATAAAAAGAGTATTACATGTGTACTGTTAAGACTCGCCATAGAGAATGAATGGGGGAAATTACGGAGGTTATAGTTTGACGATGTCGTATTGCCATGCGGGCCAGATGCTATATACCACGGGCATGTTTTCGGGGCCAACCAAAAATGAGGTGGTGGGCCGTATCCGGCCCGCGGGCCGTAGTTTGGGGACCACTGGTGTAAAGCATGCCCCTACAGTTAGCCATTCCAGAGTAATCCGGTTTTTTTAATGTCTTTATGCATGTCTCCAACTTTGCGGTTCCTGATGTGTTTAAATTGTTCAATAGGTCTACATGATTTTATAACAGGCCAAATACAAAACAAATGTTACAAATATCGCCTAGATATCTGTAAGCATTACAATCAGAGGATATACATATAGGGCAGACAGACGCTCATGAGTTCATGCTTTGTTTTTTCACTGGATTTTAGGATAGCCTATTATGGCAACTGATTGCATTCCAAGCTACAGTCAACTCTAGCAGGCATTGAATGACTGGAGACTTTGTGAATTTATAGATTGACATAATGTGCTGTCTCTGCTATTGCTGCTTTTGATCAGTTAGATCTATTTGCAATCTCCTGTGGTGGGCTGGACATAGCATCGAAATGCCCACCCAGATTCCCCTTTCCACCTTGACCCATTCACACTGGTGCCAGAACGAAAAAACTCGGCAAAATGTCTAGGGGGCTTGGTAGTAAATTTGGTGAGACACTTTGTCCCGCCGTTCCGCCTCGGTCTATGTGAAAGGGACAGTCGTTCCGCGATTCTGGTATATAAGATCGCGGTGATTTCGCCAGTGTGAAAGGGCCTATAGTATACAGTGATTATCGCTTTCCTCTTAAGTCATTATGTTTGTGCTGTAGCAACAATCAATATCTACACACATTATTAACATAAATCTCTTGTTTGTGACCTACACATGGCTAGCCAAGGACTAAGAGCATGTCCCCTGTGATAGTGTTGAAATAAGCATTTGATAAAGTTGATGTGCATAAGCACTTTTTGAGTGCATGGCACTGCTTGGCGGAGTTTGCTTGTGTTGAGTGTGACTGATTGGAGCTGATGAAATCACCTTCAAGCTCATACACCTATCAAACATCCCTAATGGGGACTAATGGATCCACACACACTTCTGTCACCTACACACACCATGTGTGGCCTGAGAGAGAGAGGGAGGGAGAGAGAGAGAGAAGAACGGAGGTGAAGAGGAAGAATTGAGGAGAGAGAAAAGAGTAAGAGCAGAAGCAGAATGAGAGAGAAAAGAGTTGTGGGAGAGCATATGTTTTCTTCTGGATCTAGGCAAAGAAAGAGGGAGAGAGAGAGAGAAGAAAAAAATCCCCTTGTGTGTGTGTGTGTGTGTGTGTGTGTGTGTGTGTGTGTGTGTTTGTAAGTGTGTGTGTGTGAGGACTGATGCCAGGGCTATCTGTCCCGTCACTAATGCCAGCCACTTACTGCCTATTATGTGGGTGATCTGCAGCCAGTGCCCCCGCCTCGCCCCGGGAGATGGTGAGCCTCAAGGAGCGCAAGACCGACTACGAGTCCACTGGCACCAACGCCAGTTACCATGGAAACAAAGGCGAGCACACATCCAGGAAAGACGCCATGGCAGGTAAGCACACGTGTGTGTTGGAGGGGCTGGCAGTCATGTGTAGTCTCCTACAGTTTTGGTCTCAATCTGTTCTTGCCGTCATCAGACTGTCCCCACCCTACTCTTCAGACCTCACCTAGCCAGTGCATAGCATAGGGAACTTCACACACAGCTGTCGTGAGACATGGTGTGTATGTAGATGTTGAAATTTGTGACATTGATCATTCATGGCTGATACTTATTTCTCAGATGCCGAGTGACAAGTTTTCATATTGATGAATTTAAACGAGCAAAAAGTGTGCATTAACCCAGGCAGCAGATGACCTTTTCAGTCAAACTTATTGTCTGGCTGTTCTTGTATATGTTCCCTTCAAACCAACTGACAGCTCACTCAAGTTCACGCTGTGAACACTGTGACATATTAATTCCCAGAGAAGGCTGTGGCATTTGCGCTCTTCTTTGTTTTTGAGCTTTCACACAGATCTTTCTCTTTCTCCTTTTCCCTCTCTGTCTCTCTCTCTTTTCCTCTCTCTCTCTTTCTCTCATCTCATCTCACAGTGCAAATCTCCTGTGGAACTTCCACGCTGTACCAGAACGCCTACACAGCTTCTAATGAAGAGCTCAAACACAACCAGGTGAGGGGAACAAACAAGGCTTTTTATTTCAGCTCGTCCTGACTCTCCACCAAAAAAACCCCATCCCAATCTCTTCACATCTTGTACTTTTTTCGTCTCTGTGCTCTGTGCAGAAGCACTGGAGAATGCACCGAGTTCACATCAACCAACCTTTTATGTCACGTTCCAGAAACATTTTGGTGATTATTATCACCCTGCTGTGAATTAATATATAAAAAAGAAATACTCCGCAGATGCTATGCATCGTTTATGGCATATTATAAATCCGGTCCTGTTTGCGGGGATTTGCATTTTTTGTTTTGAGGGAGCCCATAAAAAAGTCCTCGTTAGTAGATAATAAGTGGGCCAACTGTCTGTCTCTGTCTGTTAGTTAAAGAAAAGGGTCAGATGTTGCTCACAAGACTTTATAGATTCAATTACACCAATGAATTCATGGCTCCATATGCCTACATTCATTTTTATGAAACATCTGGTGGCAACTCTGCTGAGCTCTCCCTGATTTTGGAGCACAAAGCACAAAACACACACACACACACACACACACACACACATCAACACACAGAGACTCTGTGTTTGGCAACAGTCTAAGTCGAGGCCTATAATGACTAACTGATTCAACTAAGATGGCTGTTTCTCTTGGCAGCTGCAGGAGGAGGGAAAAGGGAAAGGGGGGGGGGGGTCTTCTCTGATAAGCCCAAATCTGGCATAGACTCCTCTCACAGCTGCCACCGATGCCTCAAGCCCGTCTTGCACTTAACACGCATGCACACATACAACCTTTGTATTCTGCTTCCTTTTAGTGGTTTATTGGGTGCTCCAAGTGTCTTAAAAAATTCCATTTTCTAACCCAATCAAAAGTGCCTTCTCATTTTCTCGTATAGTGATATGCAATTTCAGCAGATTCTTGCCAGCTTTGAGTATTAATGTATAGTCTCTCTAATTACTCATGGCTACATTGCTATTAGGCTGTTTGGATAGTAACATTGCTACAACTAGTGACTAGTTTATCTCAGTCTTTTGTTTAGTTTCCATACAACAGCATTGTGCTGGCATACAGCATTACCTTGGAGAGCCAGAGGCCAGAGCCAACCTTAGAATAGAAACAGACCCCCACGTTTGACCTCTGATCTCTATGTGTCTCCAGGTTACCGCTGCGCAACCTGCCCCTCAGGAGAGCGTTGTCCGCAAGGACTACGAGACGCTCCCGCCCTTCCAAAACTCCACGCGGAGCTTTGAGGAGGCGTTCCTGGAGGACCAGGTGCACCGTGCCGCACCTGCCGCGGATCTCAGTATGCACCTGGGCCTCAAGTCGACCGGGAATTATGTGGACTTCTACTCTGCCGCCCGGCCCTATAGCGAACTCAACTATGAGACGAGTCACTACCCAGCCTCGCCAGACTCCTGGGTCTAGGGTCTTGGGAGGTTGTGTGTGGGTTTTGTGTGTATGTGTATGTTAGTGTGTTTGTGTGGCCAGGGTCGGGGAATGGTTGTTGGGTGTTTGCGGGTGAGAGATGCTGAGCACAGGACCAATCGACTGGTCTTGACAGGTGGGGAAGAGAGGGGGGGTGGCTGACTGTGCATGTGCATGCCACAAAACATTGTTTGTTGAGTTCAGTTTGTTCAAAGCTGGTTTTCCTGGAGTTTGGGCTTCAAGCCACAGTTTAGAAGTCAAGTGATATCAGTGAGTCTAGATGTGCATGAAGGCAAATCGAGATTTTCAGGAGAGGTGGGAAAGACATGAGCAGATGAGACATAAGAAAAGGCACTTAGTATGAGAGTAGAGTCATGAGGACATCCCGTTGACGTAATGAAGATAAAGAGAGAATGACATGATGGTAGTACTGCAGCGGAAAAAGTGAGACGAAGCACAAGAAAATGAGTTGTTTACAAGATTGGTGGGAACAGCATTTCACCGTTTCTTTCTTTTTTTTGTACACCATTCCTTTGAGAGGTGAAATAAGGCTTCATCTTAAACTGATGGAATGTCAATCTGTACAAGAAGGTTCTTCCCCAAGCCTTTTTGCTCTATATTTTTGTCTTTTTAATTTTTGATTTGTACTTTTTTAATTTGTTGATGTAAAGTATTTGGTGTACATTGCAGAGATACAAGTGCATTGTGTATATTACACGGATGCCACGGTCATCCAGTGGCTTTGGACATTGTTTATGGTACAAAAGTAAAGAAAAAAAAGACTTCAAAATATGTATCAATCATCAATGTCCCCTTTCCAGACAAAAGTATGTTTTAACAGCAAGAAGGACATGCATAGCAGTATTGTTTGTTCTGATAATGTGAGTTTGTGGCAACTAAACAAATGTTTGAAGCAGTTCAGAGACAGTTCAAACAGCATCATTCCACCCTCTTTGTTAATGAAGTGCTTTTTCACTGCCTAAAAAATTAGATGTAGATATTATGAAATAGATCCTATTGATTTTCACTTATATCAGATCTTTTTTTTCCTTTCTCTATCAAATGATAGTCTTAAAAGATAATAAATACAAATGTTGGTCATCCATATTGGCATAAAAAAACTCTCTGTTCCACTAGTATCTCAGTTTTTACGTGCTTACACAAGACAATGACTGACATTGTGCCAAATTTTTTTAAACATCTGGATGAGGACTTTGGAAAGTTGTCGAGGCCAGCTGACGTTTCCTTTCCACAACTAGGTATAACCTCTGCACACTGTCACTTATTTTATTTGTTTTAAAATTGTGTTTTAATGCTAAGTAACAGTATGTCTACGCAAACAAAAGGAGAAAAAAAGACAATAACCAGGAGGGCAAAATCTTTAAGAGCTCGATTCCCTCTGAAAGATGTACAAATCTGTCTCTTGTTGTTAGTAAGTGTGTGCTGTATGTTGAACCGTTTTGGAAGAGGTGTCCTTCCCAACAGCCGACTTCTACTGTTTGATTTTCCATGACAAAAACAAAGTGAGGTATTAGACTGCAATGTTAATAGAAAATGAGAATTATATATATAAATACATGCAAATATAAATATACAAATATATATACAAAATTATACATATATAATTTTTATGTGATGTCAGTGTCACCAAAAGCAAATGAGAAGAAGTAAAAAGAGACTTGTGTAAATGCACTCTGTTTATCTCAATCATTCCAAGCGGGAATAGAAAACCAACACTTGAAGATGTTGACCTCCTGGGTTGAGCTGTGCTGCTTTTTTTGTTGAGCTTCATAGATAATCACTCTGGATTTGGACTGTTCTGATGCCAGGACAATAAATAATTCTCAGAAATCTGCATAGCTGTTCTGAACTGATTGCCATCATACAGAAAAAAATGAATCAACACAACATGTATTGTAAATCTGAACTACAGATATGGGTCACACTTGTAAGAGGATGTGTTACACTTGATATTGTCAACAGAGGTAATGGTGTTGGGGTTAATTGCCTCACACTTTTTATGTCTACAGTGTACCACCATTGGAATCGATCCAAAAGAAACATTTGTGAGTTAATGGTAAGCTTAATGATTATATGCTTTGGCAGTGGCTTGGCACAGAATGTGTATAGCTAAAGAGCCTTTTGAAATGCTATGTTTTTCATGATAACTCATTATCATGAATCGTCACTTATGTCATGTTTTTACTTACATCACTTATTTTGTCTTTAAACATCCAAACATCACATCTGAAAATATAGCATATGGTCATATGCTAAATGTTCTAGCTATTTGTTGCAGGATTGATCAACCTGATTCCATCGTTTGAATGGTCCACTGTTTTTATCTTGTTTCTGGTTGGATGAAATAAAGAGGGTAACCTGTAGATATACACACTCTCCCTATCTGGTCTTACTCTTTCTCAAAATGGTCGGCAGGAATTGATCATGTCATAAAGTGTGGTTTTAATGTTCTTCTACTGTTATGCATTTACATGTTTTACTTGGGCATTCTATGGCCTTGGTCCTGAAGCATGCTATACTGTAGTTCACAAATCCAGTTTGTTGGCGCACTCCATAAGGATTCCATTCTCTGAACCTGGAAGACCCACCTTAACCAACCCGGTGGAAAGGAAAAGCTTCCAGATTCAACCAGCCTGCCAGTTTACAGTGATCCATGCTGCAACATGAAGAGACATTGTTATCCGCTCTTAGCTCTGGAGAAGCACTCCTGCTAAGTCCCCTACTGCACACACTGTTCACTTATGACTGCAGGGTCACACACATCTCCAACACTATCATCAAGTTTGCTGATTACACCACCATAATCGTCTGCATCACACACGGAGAAAAGTCTGCCTACAGAGCAGAGGGGGCAACGTTAACATCATGGTGTCAGGACAACAACCTGCTGTTAGTAAAACCAAGGAGCTGATTGTGGAGGAGTCTGTACAGGAGGCTGCAAGGAGGAGAGCAGTACCTTCAATTACATCGGAGGCCAGCAGTGGAGAGACTTCCTTGGGATTATCATCAGCGAGGATCTGAGCTGGTCCCACCAGATAGGTGTAGTCACAAAGGCTGCAAGACAGCGGTATACTTAACAACTTCTACTGCAGTACCATTGAGAGCATCCTAACTGGCAGCATCACAGCATGGTACGGCAACAGCACTGCCCATGACCACAAAGTTTTGCAGGGGGTGGTCAGCTCAGTGCATCACAAGGACTGAGCTACTAACCATCCAGGACCTGCACAGCCAGACAGTATAAGAGTATTTGGACCCGTACCATCCGATTCAGAAACAGTTTTTTATCCACAAACCATCAGGATAATGAACTGTCATTGTGGCAAGAACACTTATTCTGACAATATTTCACTATTAAAAGAGTACACATTCCATATAATCACCCTACACACTTTAGTGTTTAGAGTGACTTACTGTCTGCAGTTTACCATTGCCACTTTAATTACATGTTCTTATATCGTTCTTTTTGCATTTAAGACTTAAATAACTATTTTTTAAAATTGTTATTCATTATTTCTATTTAACTTACTCTGTGAAGTTCAGCTGGCGTCTAAGAATTTAATTACTGGTGTATTGATGTGACAATAAACGTGGACCTGAACTTGAACTACCAGCACGGGCCCCACAAACCCTCAAAGGACCATGGCACAGTGAGGAGGAGCGTGCCACTACTCACCCCTAAGGCCGATTTGTGTAAGAGTGGACATACTCGGCACTTAATATGTCCTCTCTGACCACACCACTCTGTCACCTAGCCTCTGAAAGTGTTACCCGCTGCATCTTTATGACACTGGGGAGTAGATGCCTGCAGCCAAACTACACACACACAGTCGCACAGTATGGTAGTATTTTATTGGCTCTGGTGTTCAACCTCTAAAAAGATATATTGTACAGATGGATATATCACAATTGTCTTTCCATTTAAGGGCATTTGTATTTCTGTCTCCCCTAATGCCTCAATCTCTGTCTGCTGTCAACGTTCAGTCTTATATTGCTCAAGCTCAGCTGAAAAGCTAGACATAAGTAACAAAAGACTTTGCAACTGGTGTCTAAAACATGACATTTAATTAGTTTATAACTGATAAACCTGATGATTTAAAAAAAAAAGTGTTCTGGAAAGATGGCAGATTTCAATGTTGGTTACCCGCATGAATAAACTTCTGCGTTGAAAAGGTGTGAATAGAATCTAGAATGTTGCAAATGAATGTCATCTTTTTTTTTTAATTCTTCAATCAAAAGTACTGTGCGAAAAATCCATCTTGTGGATTTGTTCCCATGCCAGAAAAAATAAAACTAGACAAGTGTTTTTGAAATGATTTAGTTTGTCAGCTCAGATCCATGGAAGCCACAAACTCAATACCTATTTTTAATTTGTACCATACAATTGACATAAACACTCAACTGTTAACTGCAGTGCCATTGTGTGTTTCTTTAGAATTTGATTGGAGATTTTGATGAATACAATAGGGAGACCAAAAGAGACACAGGGAGAGACTTTCTCTCTAAGCTGCAGATTTTCAGTTCGCCTGCAATGCAGCCTCTCATTCAGTGGCCAAGTATTGGTACAGTTGCACTGGATATATGCTCCTATTCACCCAAAATTCCTGCCACTGCCTTGGATGATTATGTATGGTGGTTTTAGTAAAGTTACATTTTCTGTCGAGGGAACTTTGTGTGGTGTGTAAGAAGGTGTGTGAGAGAATAATCTAATGTGGCATGAAAAAGGGTCTTCGGTTTAACAAATGTGATCCATTTGAACTTTGCACAAATACAGCAGGAAGAGGAACTTTCTTCTCCCTCCTCCCTGGCTAACAGCATGGCTGCATGGCTCATCAATGCTCGGGCCGAGCTGGGGATTTGGCGCCTGATCAATTTCCGATTAGACAATGCACAAATGTAATTCAGCCAAGACACTTCAGACCTCCAAAACAGAATTATTCATGGGGAGAACAATCTCATTTGGCCATTTGCTGGAGACATCACATGCCTTATGGCTGTCAGTGTTTGAGATTCGAAGTAATTGTGCGTGTTTGATATTCATTATCATTGTGTAATATCAACGACTATGCTGAGACAAAGAAAAGGCACAAGGCATGCGTTTCTAAACATGGCAGGTCGGAAAAAAAGGGTGTTCAAGTCTGGTAATTCAAGCATCCCTTAATATACTGTATTTATGTTTTTATATTCACATCATGTTATGTTAGCCATGATTATTCAGAGTTATTATTCAATTATTCGCTCAGTCTCATGATCTTTCTGGCATACTTGGGTGCAAGCACGTGCACGCACACACACACACAAACACACACTCACCCACACCACGTGGCCTGTCATAATAATCTCTGCTGCTATGCCATCAGCTCCATAGGAAGAAGTCAAAGTCAGAAGTCAAAATCTTGGGCCTGTCAATATGGAGTTACACTAGCCAGGTCATGTGATAGCAGAGCAGAGTGAAGGGCAGGAATGCTGGGTGTAAAGGAGGTGTTACCTGTCTTCTGTCACTGTCAGCCTGCCTGCCTGGGTCATTTTGAGCATCTTGACAGGACTTTGATGTCCCCATGCTGTTTTCACCAGATCCTTAACTGGCCCCAGAATGGATGCTACTTCAGCCATGTCTGCTCAAGAGGGTAAACCTAAAGATGATGGAAATCTCAGCAAGTACAGAAATACCTTGAGATTAGATAAAGATAAAGACAACTGTCAGTGTGAAGAATGTGTTCACTTCAGGACTGTCCAATTAGTTGCAAAACAAAAATTGCAAAAACAATCTCAGGAGATGAAAAGAATGTTTGGTACTCTCGGTGTGTCTACTGGAAACTATTATATGCTTCAAATGGCTTTGGCTACAGTGAAATTAGATAGGTGCATGTTCATTAAGGGACAAGCCTCCCCTCTAGTGGTCACATGTCACCCGAGCACAAACCACTTCCATCTGTCTTTATTCAGAGTGCTGTGCACGTTTCCATGACAATCTACCCAGTAAAACAGTGTGACTTCCTTTCACGCTTGTCTCCAGAAGAAAATAAGACACTGGGCATGTTAACCAATGCATTTAAACATGGTTGTCTATTGATGTTTACCAAGTCATTAGTTTTGTCGCAGGGACTGGTAAAATGCACAAGCATCTATTGAATTTCTGACTACATTAATTAGATT
Organism: Alosa alosa; assembly: GCF_017589495.1. NCBI lineage: Eukaryota > Metazoa > Chordata > Actinopteri > Clupeiformes > Clupeidae > Alosa > Alosa alosa. The sequence goes on from NC_063204.1 coordinate 25,543,414, forward strand.
ATTGGTAGGCTACCCCAATACATTGGTGAAATTGAGCAGCAGAAAGCAATTTACAATTTACTTCACCTTCTGAAGCCTGCTAGGCCCTTTCATGAAAGGAATTTAAATCTCAAGTGTGAATCTTCATCTGAAACATAGCCTACTTGCATATTTAGGATATAATCTCTGTAATACTGGACAAGGATTGGACTGAATAAGTACAGGCCCAGAGTAGAGAAATTGACTCTGTGTAGGACCCAGTGCTCTGTGGGATGGGCCTAGTTGGCATTATCATTTATCTACATAGGCTGTGCAAGAATAAGCCAAGCCTATTGCTTATGCATCTCAAAATCAATCAGAAAATCTAAATGGCTATTTCTATTGGCTATATCCTGAACAATCAAATAAAATAACCGTTGCGAAGTTGAATTAGATGTCCGGTTAAAATGTGATGTCTTGTTTCCCTGCCATGTGCAGCTCAGTAGCCTGTGGTCAGGAAAAGGCTCCTAAATGACTAGGCGCTACATGTGCTATGTTGAAACTTGAACTTTAAGTCGATAACTGGATTATAACAAGGCTAATATTACGAAATTACTTCATTCTATGATACTTTGAAACTGCAATATTCATAGAGGGTTTTTTATTCATAAAGTATTTTCCCTACGAGTTAACGTCATATTTCAAGAAGTCTTCCTATTTGTTAGGGAAAGGATCTGTCGTCATCACGTACCGTTGCCAAACAATGAGCAGGAAAAAGCCACGTTGACGACGAAGTCGAGTGAAGTCAGCATTAACGTTACCTTTTGCCTGGGAAACGGGAAAATCACCCCTGAAATATATTGTCTTGGCTTTCTTCTTAACTAATTAGAATAAGAATAGAGATGTCTTCACCTCCTAAAGAGAAAATCGAAACCAAAGCTGGACATCTCCCTGCTGGTATTTCCTTGTATTTTTTTTTCATTAGCTGCTACTGATGAGAAATCACTACTAGTGTAAACATCATTCAAAAACAGCTGGTAATTTGAAGCTAACTAGCTAGCTTGGTAGTTAACTAAGTCTGTGCATGTCTTAATGAGTTGCAGTAGCTGTGTGTCTTGTCAGTACAAGTGAAACATGCAGTCCATCAGGGTCTTAAACGTTACTGGTTATGCCATCTATTTGACAGTAACGTTATAATTGCATGTAGTTAGCTGGCTAACTCAGGCTAACATAGCTGGCTAGCCAAATACTGTTTAGTCTTCATCTACAGAGTGCAGGGTTACAAAGAAAGTTTTTAAATATAAATTGAAATTCAGCGGAGTGACTGCAGTTAGAAATATAATATACTGTCAGAGGTAAATAAGAGTATAGACTAGACGCCAATAGAAAAAAACGGATTACAAATCAAGTTGTGCCAAGTTAAAAAATATGCTCACAATCTTCATTGCATGCGTTTCTGTACATTATGTTTGCGTTAGTTAAGATCCATTACCGTTTCTCCTTGACCCGATAAGAAATCAGATAACGGTACGAGTACGTGGTCTTAGCATAACTAGGTCATAGCATAGTGGTTATGTGGAGGCGGCGGCCTGAACTTTGGCATCAGGTGTAAGTTGCCTTTTGTGGCACGTTAACAACACAGTTTGACCACATCTAACACATCCAAACACATCTAGTTACGTTGGTTTACAAGATCAAGAAAATACTATTACATGTTTATTGTAATAACCCCGTGTTTCAAAATGCATTAGAGTGGTGGTGGAGCTCCTGTGTTTGTACATGGATTAGGCTAGGCTTTAACATCAGTAAGATATGCAACACCAATATCATAAAGCTAAAAGCTTCTAATCACATTCTTTTCATCTCACAGTGAAAGTGGGAGGTATGAGGGTGGTTCAAAAGCACCAGGCCGCTGGTGAACCAGCTCCACCAGAGAAGAAGGAAGACGACGACGATGAAGAATACGTCAGCAGCAGGTAGGAATGCTGACACTGACCTGACCATGTGGAACCGCACACTGTAGAGCTCTTCCATCCATCCATCTCTCTCTCTCTCTCTCTCTGTCTCTCTCACTCACTCATTCACTCACATATACTTATTCCTTTTCTCACTCATTCTGTCAACTACTTTCACTTGCTACGACCTTGGCCTTTCTCTTTATCTTTAAGTTTTCAGTTCACCATATAATTTCATTCTCATGTGATTTTTTTTTCTCATCATAAAGCCATGGTTCATTTTGTGTCAGATCAGATGAGGCTGTTTATGCACCATTTCATATTTTGTTTAGACCTTGTCTATATTGTGAATGTGATCCAAAGCCTGTAAAATATTTCTGCTTAAATCCTATGTCTTTATATTCTTTCAGCCCCTGATATTATTTCAGTTTGACAGCCTGACAAACACATTATTTGCAAAGCAATGTTTGGCCATTAATATCTTTAAAAGCATTGTCCATAGTCAGGCCAAACTTTGGAGGAAGACAAACATGTTCTCAGTATGACCAAACTATTAAAGTTTGTATGGCAAGCTCATTGATTTTCTACAAGGCCCTATATTTGAAAAGAAAGTGACATAAAGAGTATGATGAACGACGAATGGTATCAATTTTTTTTTTCTTTAAATACATGTTTTTTATTAACATGCCAATATCTGAGCTCTCTTGAAGAGTGTAAATTGTTTCCCAACTTTTTGGGAAATAAGCTTATATTCCGTCAACCCGTTTAATGAGAGGATACATACCCTTCTCTTCCCTGTGCATGCAATAACCTACTGTAGTCTGACACCCTTTTAGCTAATAGCTAGCTATAGGCTAACTGATTTAACCCACTCGATTTGGATTAAAGTGTTTACTGAATGAGTCTTGTGAATGAGGTGATGATATATTATTTATATAACCAAACCATCTTTCCAGCAAAGGGCATGTTTTCAGAGAATTTTCAGCCGGCATTGCATACCATATTTGGATATCTTCCTAGGCAGTGTGCTTTACAGATGAGCCATACCACCAGGCAGTCAGGGCTAGCATGGCTGCCTCTGCATTGACAGTGACAGGTGCGCTAGGCGGGTCCTTCACCAGAATTGTTAATGTGCTTTCCAGTGGTAGCACAGTGAGAGCGGAGGGCTACGTTGTGTAAGTGAAACAGGTGAGCTTTTCCCAGGGGCCCCTCCGTCACGTGGGCCAACAGAGGCACTAGGTGCCGAGCTCAAAGGAGCGCCCATCTGGCGCGGTTGCGTAGCTCTCACCAGCCCTGTCGCTGCTTTTGAGTTGGATGGGGCGGAGTGGGTGGTGTTTTTTTTTCTTCTTTTTTTTCTCCTCTCTTTTTGAAACAGGAACGTCGCTGACGGTCCCGCCGCACTGTGACTTGAAAAGCTCCATCTGGCTGTCACACTTCTCTGTAGAGGGATGGAATGAGGATTGTGGTGGTAGTCTAGCCTTGTGGAGTTGCACAAACTTTGCTCTCCAAAATGGTTGCAGTTTTGGCAGGATCCCCAGATAGTTGCTTTGCAGTCTAGTGCATTTTTTTTTTTAGAAGTAGAGCTGTGGAGTGAATGAGTAAGAACTTCTGCTTTATTTTCCTAAAGGAAAGTCAAAACCATGCACCATGTTTTGGTTATGGTCATGGGTGTGTCCCTTTGTGGATGAGTAGAAAGAAAGGTTTCCTTATTCTCTTCTCTTTTCTTCTCTTGTCTTATAGAACAGGAATCAGCATTTTCTAGCACAATACCATATTCTGTGTTCTTTTCTCACTACAGCAGTCTACAAAAGTTCAGACTACCTGTTTTTTTTTTTTTATTGCTCTCAGTTTTTTCTTCTTTTTATTGTTCTGTGCCCCAGAAAGTCCCTAACAGCACTTTCCCTCTGCCACTAAGGTTGGCTGGGCTATATAGCTACATGTGGATGCTGATGAATGTAGATACATGTAGTCATACATGTAGTCAAGAATATGTTTGTGTGTATGTGTGTGTTTGTGTGTGAGGCTGGTGAGGTGTCCACAGGATTAGACTTTTCCAGGAAAGGTGGCTTTAACCCCCCACCCATCCACCTCCATATGCCCTCCACCCCACGTTAGCCACCACTCCCTCTCACCCAAACCTGCGAGGCTTTAATATCCCATCAGTTCGAGCGGACAGCTGATTGCTGATGGCCATCTCCCGCTGAGTGCTGCCGCAGGTGCAGGGCCTTATCAGTGTGCGTGGGCCGCCCGCCTGCACGCCCGTCCTCTCCACTTTCAGCCCACTCCGCACCGCTCCTTTCCTCTCCTCTCCACTCTCAGCTCACTCCGCACCGCTCCTTTCCTCTCCTCTCCACGTGGTGCCGGCATCACCGCTGCAGGAGATCACGATAGCTATCAGTGGCTGAGCTAAGGGAGATGACGCTTTAGCCTATTTTTTTCCACCCTCCATCTCTCTCTTTCTCTCTCGCTCTCTCTCTCTCTCTCTCTGCAGATGGTGACAGGTTTAAAGCAGGGCCTCAAGGTGTGCAGGATTACCCCCATAGGGGGAAAGGCTTCATCTTAAAAGCCCAAATCCACCACAAACACACACACACACTCTCTCTCTCACACACACACACACACACACACACACACACACACACACACACGCCCGCCCAAGTGTGTGCCTTAGTGTATGTGGGGCTTGTGCTTGAAAAGTTGGAGGGGAAGAGGTAGTGACGTGGCCAACAGCCTAATGCTACACTATTCCGTTTTCATTTAGATTCGAAACACTTTTGTTATGTTTGCGCCTCTTGTCTACACTACTCCAGCATTTTGGACCTCCTGAAATGAACCGATTTGAAAACTCTGTCGGCTGTGTGTTCAGGTAACATGTGGACAGGTAACATCTGCAAACATCTGAAAATGATGACTCAACGTTCCCTTTCTGATTGGACCTTGTCAGCCTGGTGTTTCTTGACTCCCCATAACTCATTTTGACTTTCACTACTAGGCTTACAGCAATTGAATACATAAATGCAACATGGAGAATGAAATGCAAGCTTTACTGGCCTTGCTGTCTTTAGTAGCATTCTGTAGTGCAGTCTTGTGATCTGCTCTTCAGGTGTCCCCCAATCACTGACTGGGTGTCCAATGCCAATGTCCAATGTCAATGTCCAATGTCACAATACGCTATCATTTTGTGGTTAAATCCCTTTATAGTGCTAGTATTTTAGTCGATTTCACAAAGTGTTTTGTGCTTTCTAAATTGCCTGATCTTGGAATCACATACATGTATACACAATGGGAAGCATAGCTGTTAGTGTGATATTATGATATAAATAAACATACATATTGTATCCAGTAATAAACACTGAAGTCACCAATTTCCCAGCCTAGTTATGTATCTGCCAAATACGCTAGGCTGTTAGCCTACCTGTTATTCACTCTACTGGTCGGCTGATGGTGATGCAGACAGTTCTCAAATTATGTGGGCCAGGTGATGGAATGTTTTCCTTTTCTGAAATTTTAAACTGGATATGTGGTGACTGTCTAGGCTACCCTGTTGTCAAGGATGAAATAAAAAAAAAAAAACATTGTGCAAAAAAAAAAAATGTTACCTACTCCAGATTGCAGGAAGCAAACAGACAGGTAATTATTATGTTTAATTTGGCAGGTATAAACTGAAATGATCATGTCACATGTGCCAAACAGAGCTGCATCCAGGTTTCTCTCTCTCTCTCTCTCTGTCTCTCTCTCTCACACACACACACACACACACACACACACACACACACACACACAAACACATACATACACACCATTATATCCCCCTATTGCTACTATCATTTCATGTCCACCATAATATTAGTTTTTGGGATGATTGTCATGAAATGCCGGATAGGTAGAACCGTCTGCAGCACCTCATCCAGCCACCAGCCCCATCATCTCCTTATCCCTCAGCCCCTCTGTCCCCCAGCTGAGGAGCCTGGTGTGAGCGCTAAGCAGGTGGCTTCAGCTAGAAAAATTGCACATTTGTTGCAGCTAGTCAAGCGGGCTCGTCTGGGGAGCGCCTGTCAAGTGCAATTTGGGCTGTGTGAATGGACGTGGATGGGGGGGGGGGGGGGGGGTTACAGTGAGAGAGATGCCTCCTGAGAGAGGGAAGGCGATGTGATGTGCTGAGGGTGAACTCCCCGCGTGCCCACAGAAGTGGAATCCCCCATCCCCCACCCACAGCACACACACACACCCCCCGCACCATCCCCAGATTCAACCCCCATCCCCTCCCACCACCACTTCCCCATGGGTCTCCCTCCAGTGTTTCCCACAGAATTGAATTCTATTTGTGGTGGTAGGTTTGCAGAATTAACTAGAATGCAACAGTTTTTAACAAATAAGCACAGCGTGGTTATGATGCTAACCAGGTTTAAGCACAATTTAGCACAACCTGGAAAATCATTGTGTGGTGGTCAATGCTGATATTGTGGTGGGCCGCCACAAATAAGTCAATGTATGGGGAACACTGCCCTCTCATCTCCATTTTCCTGCCTGACTGCCATCATTCTCTCAGGCTCTGTGAAGCGGCTGTGAGTGGGAGCTATGGGATGGTCCACCCGGCTGCTGATGGCACAGCGCTAGGGGGCATTCACTCATGTAATGAGTTGCCCTCGGAGGCAGGCAGGTAGGGGAGGTCAAGTCGGGGCAGAATGAGCCTACCTCATCGCGGGGCCGCACCGGACGCTCATTCTAGTTCCGAGCATGGGTCGCGGTCCTGGGGTGGCTGTCGGAGCGATGTCACCAAGTGATAGAGAGGGCCCAGCCCGTCCTCTTCCCTCTCATTTCGGCTCCTAATGGAGGTCAGGAATTGGGGTGTCGCAGGGAATCTCCCCTGTGTCGTACCACCCCCGCCACCCAATTAGAGTTTCCCCTGCTGGCTGCGAGTGGATGAGGGAGGGATGGACAGAAGACGTCAGCCTGCCAGAGCAGGCTGTCAAACATACATTTTATCTCACAGGAAGGTTCAATCCACTCCAGATGGTCACTGAATCAATCTAGTGGACATTGTTCCCCATCACCTTAGACACAATGTGTGTGTGTGTGTGTGTGCACGCGTGTGTGTATGTGTTGCTAATGGTGATATGCCCTTGGTATGCTTTCTTCATAACTCCTGCTTTGACACACATCCTCTTTAGATTTTGGAATAAAGTAGCAACCATGCAGGTTGTGTCGCAGCTTCACCTGTGTGAGCACCTGAAATACTCCTCAGAAGATTTTGTGAATGGGGTGTATTTCCGCAGGACCGCAGTAGGTAGGAGTCTTCACTCCATGCTGCTCTGTCATTCATGAGGAGCAAAGGTGATGCTCACTGTTCTAGAACACTGGACTAGAACACCCCGCAGTTCTACCTCAGACGCTAAACTGAAGACTTGATCTGTCACACGGGGCTTAGGGTGTGACAGGAAGGTGAAACGGAGAACAAAAAAAAAAATAGTGGGCCACAGTGAGTTGTTTTGGTATCTTATTTTTAGACTGTCAAGCGCCAAGGAGCTGACTGCATCATTTTAGAATGTGTGAATATGGTTTAAAATGTATGCATGGTTTTGTTGCTGTTGGCAACTCCCCACACAGCATCAAGCTTAGTTCATTAGCACAAGTGTCTTTTGCCTCTTTTTCATCTGTCAATCAAAGGTACATTGCCTTTGTGGGAAACATATAGTCATTTGTCAGGACCTGTCAAAGCTGGTTTCTTACCTTGGCAAACAAGTTTTTGGGTGATGTTAAGGTCTTTATTGCCTAATCTGGCTGGCACCTCACCAAATCCTGCTCGTCCTCAGGTTAACCTGTCACACACAGATAGAATTGCTGATAGCAAAAACCTGTTCTGGCCCAGTTTTGGCCCAGATCCTGCAGACTGCCACACTCTGTATTATATCCCTATTCCACAGTGTGCTGCCATTGAGGTAGCAGCCTTTGTATGCACTCAGGTGAGCTCCAATTCAGTTTGGAGAGCCCAAATCCCCGAGGTGTGAATGAGAGCCTGTTTTGATTATGTGTGCTTTCCTGGCAGTTGCACATTGCAGCCATTCCGTCTCTGTCTGCTTTTGTCCTTCTCTCGCTTCACTCTCACTGCCTCCATCTTTCTTTCTCTCCATCTCTCTTTCTCTCAATCTTTCTTTCTCACCCTCTCTTTCTCCCTCCTTCACTCCATCAGTAAATAAAAAGCAACGCTGAGCAGTTTCCATGGCGACAGATGGCAGCCGGAGGATGTCGGTGCTGCTTTGTTAATTGCCCTCAATCGTATCGCTCCCCTTAGCTCTGCCCAAGGGGTGTATGGCGTGGAAACTTACCAACCCCCCCCCACACACACACACACACACACACACACACACACACACCACTTCCTCCTCTCCTCTTTGCTCTCCTCAGTTCCCCATCTTTCCACCCCCTCCTTACCCACATTCCCTCTCTCCCTCTCAAGGCTCTCCCTCTTTCCTTCCCTCGCTTCGTTTGCCCTGTGCTCCTAGTCACTGCCGCTCCAAGATAGCGCTCGAAGGAAGAGAAGAAACGGCTTCTTTCAGATGGCTCGGCAGCACCAGCGCTGAGAGGACTATTAATGACCGCCCTTAGAGCCTGAGGCCACACGCCTCTCATTCAGCCGCTCCGCTCGGCATAATATACACCCGCTCCTCCAAACATCACCACAAGGCCGTCACAAACAGGCTGAGCCGCGGGGACCCGGAGCCCCAACGTCTTACAGCACAGCTCAGCTCAGCTCAGGCTCACTGCCTGGCAGCCAGGCGAGGCGGAGTGGAACGGGTCGCTTTGATTTGAGTTCTCGGGTTTATTCGCCACATTTGAAAATACTACTTTTCGGAGTCGGGAGTGTGAGTCATGGTAATGTCCTTCAGCAGGCTCTCTCTCTCTCTGTGTGTGTGTGTGTGTGTGTGTGTTTGTTTCAGCCTGCTTCTTCTCAGGCTCGCTACTGCCCTCTACAGGTCTCCAGTAGTACTGCGCCATTCCAGAATCTCACAAGTGGTGAATGCTGTGTCAGATTGAACTAAACGTCCCATACATCTTCTTAAACTGAACTGTATATACTGTAGCCTCTATGTCCTTGTTTTCCCATCAGGCACATTCTTATTACCAACACACACAGCCTGTAAATCTTTAATGAGTCGCTGTGCTACTACACACTGCTTTACCTGTACTGTTGAGGAAGTCTGAAATCATGCTGTGTTATTCTAGGGATCTCAGGGGATTGAGACTGCATGCACTCACACTTATTCAACTCTTGCAGCAGAGAGAGAAAGGGAGGAGAAGGAGGGGATGAAGGAAGAGAGAAAGGCACGTGTCTGAAGCGCGACCTCACTGTGACATGTTGGGACAGAACACACGAGTGACTGCTCCGGAGATCAGGATGGCACTACCCAGATGAAACCGATCTAATATTTGTGTCTCAGGGGATAGGGGGCAACCTCTTTGAGATTTACTGCGCAAACAGGAAAAAAAGAGAGGGAGAGAGAGAGAGAGAGATGGTTGGGAAAAAAAGGAAAAGACGTTTAATCCAAGATTACCCAGCTCTCTCGTTAAAAAGCCTCGACTGCATGGAGTTTCCATCAGCGAGAGTGGCACTCCGTGGTTCCTCGCAGGGATTATCTGCTCCTGCCAAGGCTCTCCCGGCTATCTTTGGCCCAGCCGCACCTGGCCTCAGCACCGGGGAGCCAGCCAACACTGCCCCACGCCACCAGGAACATCTCTGCAACCTGTCAACACACTGACCTGGTCACGTTTCCATTGTCCGCAGGGTCAAATAACAACGCAGATGCTGCTAAAGGAATATTTTAGTTTGCCCTTGTTCCAATATTTAGCTTAAACATACAAATAATAATTTTGAGAATTGTTTTCTCAAAGAGATGGGTGAAAATGACTACACTGATTATGAATTAGTGAAGGATAGATAAAAAATTGCTGCTTTTAAAACAAAATGCCGGTAAAAAGTTCCTACATCCCACTAGATAAAATGGTTTCATATAAGTTTCTAAATTAAAAATATATGATTGTCTTTCTGGAGGAAGAGGTCTTTTATATTTACCTACAGTTCCCGTTGCCATTGTGGTTGCAAAATTAGCTCTCTTTGAAGAAAAAAATTCCACTTGAAGAACTTTTTTCTTCTGCTAGACAAGCTCATTTTTCTTGTCAAGGTCAATTATCACTCTTGACCCTTAGCCTTTAGCTGTTCAGCTGTGCCGTCGCTTCAAGGAGCATTTTCTTTTGAAAATAGATGAGAGTCATTTCTGAGCTTGACAGGGCCAGTCGCCTGCAGGCAAATTTCGCTCTGAAAAACTCGGGTGGCAGCAAGCAACATGATGTCCCCCTGGATATGTGTGTGTGTGTGTGAGTGTTTCTTTTTCTTTCTCTGTTTTTTCCTTGGCCACTTTGTACCCTGCCTGAAGCCTGAAGCACCTGCTGGGGCCATTAGTCCCAGCCTTCACATGCGCTTCCTCTCCCTCTTTTCCGGACTCACACCTCGTGAGTCTCCTCCCACGCACTGACAATAACACCACTCCAGCTTTCGCCAAGCCAATTTGGATAAATACAAGCAGACACTGTCTCCCAACATGATGTATTTTAGTATCAATAAATGACCTCTGTTATCGCACCCCTGCCCTCTCCTCCCTCTCATAGCTCACAATTACCTTCTTTCAGGGCCGCAAATGGGATTCCTTGTCGATGTAGTTTTTGAAATTAAACCAATTACTCCCAATAACTCTGCTATCAGCGGCTGTCTGATGGATAGGCTGACATTTTCTGCTGGCGGAATACATTACTGATAACTTTAGCTGAGGGCGCTAGCCCGCTATCATTAGCATGCTGTCCAAATGTAATGTTATTTACCACTATGCATGCAAATAGGCTCTCCGTCCCATTCACACTGATGGATGGTGAGAGCCCCCCCCCACCGCTCTCTGCCGGCGCTGTCAAATGTTTGATTATGGTTTACGCCGTGCTCTGGCAGCCATCTTAACATGATTTCTTGACCTTTGTGAGAAAGCCAGCCATGAGAGCTCTCTCTGTCGCTCTGTCTTGGTCTCTCTCTCTCTCTCTGTCTCTCTCTCTGTCTCTCTCTTTATCTCTTTCTCTTTCTCTCTCTCTCTCTCTCTCTCTCTCTCTCTCTCTCTCTCCCTCCCTCCCTGGCCAGTAGCTTTTAGTAACACCTCCATTCAGTTTGCTGTTGGTTGAGGCCATCATGCAGAGAATGGCTCTGCCAGGCAGCTGTCGAGTAGAGGCAAGCAGAATTGGCCCTCTTACACTCAACAGCCCTGAATCAATATGGAGCATTTGTGTCCTCAGCCCCTGTCTGTGTGCCCTAGTTTGTGTCCTCTCCTTTCACAAAGATGGGGCCGTGTAGTTTGGGCCGTTTGGTGGCCAATGGGGTCATACGTGTGTGTGTGTGTGTGTGTGTGTGTGTGTGTGTGTGTGTGTGTGTGTGTGTGTGTCGGTCTTCTCTCCCTCCTCGGCTGTGGTGGGTGTGTGTGTTCTTGGCTGTCTGTGACGGTTAGAGCCAAGGCAGCTACAGGAGCAGTGCTTCAGTGGGACGTTTGTTTCCTCTCTCACTGAGCGCCATCTTGCCACACACCGCCAAACACACACACACTCCACTTCCTCAGGCTTCTCTGAATCTCTCTGAGCCTTCCTGACTGCAATTATATCAAAGAATGGCCTGGAGTGTCTTTCCTCTCCGTCGCTCCTCTGTTCCTGTCCTGGGTTTACACTTCCTGGATTTGTTTGCGGGGGTGGCCCATTGGGGGCGGGGGGGGGGGGGGGCAGGGGTTCAGTTATACCTGTCCCCTAACTTACATCGCACACATGCATTTTTCATCAGGCTGAGGTGGCAGTGCTCCGCAGACCTGCTCTGAAACGCCTGTGCTTTCATTGAGGAGTTTCAGGGCATAATGGCTGTTTACACAGTACATACTGTATAATGGGGCAGAACAGCTTTGGAACAGCTCTGATGTTTTCGTAAGGTTTGTGGAAAAACAGATCATTTACTCCTATTGAAAAGCACCGACGTTGGAAAGTTTGCCACTGTGGAAGGATCATATTTGTTTTATTATATGTCTAAATATCATGCATTAATGATGCACCTCTTGTTGTTTGTTCTAACTTTCTTCTTTCCTTCTCCTCTCTCTCTCTCTCTCTCTCTCTCTCTCTCTCTCTCTCTGTTTATAGTCCACCAAAGCCAACGGTTGTCATCTCAGGAGTAGTTGCCAAGGTAAGACCCCTCCCCCTAAACACTTTAGATTTGTATTGTTTACTAATGTGGTGGCCTCTTAAGCATGCTGTGAGTTGTTTCATAGTCATTATTTCAGAATATCGTGTAGGGATCGACCGATATATCGGCCGGCCGATATATCGGGCCGATATTTACGTTTTTTACGTGTATCGGCATCGCCGATAAACGGCTGCGTTTGCCGATATTTTTTCCCCGCATTATTTACATACAGGCATCCAAAGACTCTGCTCTGTGTTGCTGGAGAAGCTGCAATTCACGTGCAGACTGTCCCTCCCCCACAAGCAGAGTGCTGAAAGCCTGCTCTTCAAGACAACAGTAAAATTTAAACTTTCAAAGCATCTTTTAACTGTTTGACTTAGCTGAAATATTGCCATACACTTTGAAGGTGGAAGCAAGTTTGTGGGTCCAAATGGAAAACGCGATTGATAGATAGATAGGTACTTTATTTAATGCTTAATGCCTCATTTATAGAACTGCTTGCCATTGTATTTAGGGAGTTGCAAATAGCTAAGTTGTAGGCTAGGCTAGCGGTAGCTGTTACAAACACTGGTCATTAAGTAATGCCAACGTTGTTCCGTGGTATTTGTGGGAGTTTTATTCAGCGACCACCTGGCTGAGTGTTGGACGTGTGTGGTGTGTGTGTGTGTCTCCTTCCCTGAATGCCTCTTCTATAAAACTGCTTGCCATTGTATTTAGGGAGCTGTAAGTTGTAGGCTATCCGTATGCTTGCGGTAGCTGTTACGAACACTGGTCAATCATATGATTAAGTAATGCCGACGTTGTTCCAAATCAAGCACTTTATTTCAATAGCTACTTTTCAGGCTTATTGTTTTCTTAAATTATTTAAATGTGTTGACAAAGGACATTTTGTGATGACCTGAATTATGTCTTATAGTCAGCAAGCAATGCATCATCAAGGCTGTAAGATGTTGATGAAAGCATTTTGCACAGTTAACCATATCCAGTGCACCCATCCATAAGTTCAATAAATGTTCCTTTTTTAAATTTAGACTTATAACATTTGTTATCATCATTTGTGTAATTATGTGTCATTTGTATGATGTAAATTGAGGGAGCAAAATAAAAGCAGTATCGGCTCCAAATATCGGCTCAAGAAAATCGGCAGCCTGTATCGGTCATCGGCTAAGGCTGATGGAAAAAAATTGGTATCGGCACTAAAAAATCCATATCGGTCGATCCCTAATATCGTGTTACCCCAGCCTGTTTGAGTCTATGGTCAAAACAAAAACAATCGTTTGTTACAGAAATGGCAGTGTGCTCACCACTGCGTCGATCAATAAATACAATATCACCCCCTAATAACAGACCAAGAGGCCCCAGTCCATTTGGTCATCAGTGTTTATGTTTATAGAATCATCATTATGAATCATGTTTATAGGGCTCCAGGTCCAAGTGAAATATGGGCCCTTGAGCGTGCTGTCCGGGCCCCATGCCTGCAGCTGGCGCGCTTCTCTGACCCGCTTCTCCTCTCACATCAGCCAGCTGATTACTCAGGTGGAAGAAAGAGGAAGGGATCAAAGGAGAAGGAAAAAGACGCGAAAGAAAGGGTCGATGTTGTTGAATAGTGTATGAGAGAGAGAGAGACAAAGAGAGAGAGAGAGAGAGAGAGCGAGACACACACAGAGAAAGAGACAGAGAGAGAGAGAGAGGGGATGAAAGAGACATGTTCCTGACTGCTGAAGCGTAGGCAGAGGAGGAATGTGACTTGTTTAAAACTGACTAAACCCAGAGAGTATTTTTCTTTATTTTCTGAGATGCATTTCTATCTGAGTGACCTTGAGAAGGTTACATTGAACTGAGTCATCCACCCGTGAGTCTGTTCAATAAAGAGAGATAGATGGAGGAGTGAAACAGAGAGAAAGATGGCGCCAGCCCGATTAGAACATTTGAGCTTTGGGCCTATTATTGCCATATATCCAGTAGTGTGTTATCACAGCAGAGGCAGAGGCTTTAGTTGAAAAAAAAAATCAAGAATGGCAGCTTGGCACTGTCCCCACATCAATACGAGTGGCTGTAAAATAAACGCCTGCCCCAGGGTTCCAGGTCTGTAGATTATTTTTCTGTGTGTGAGTGTGCACGTACATTTGGGCAGGTAGATACTACAGGTATGGTGCACTCCTAGTTTGTGTTTGTATTTGTGTGTGTGTGCATGCACTTGAGGCTTTTAGAACAGCTTAACACAGACACTGCTATAGTGCATGTTGAAGTAGTTTTTTCCCCCCATGTCACCTTGCATACGAGCTCTCATATGACTTGATAATCCTGTGTGAACATGCTGACACAAACTTCATATTTGTGTGCGTGTGTGTGACCCTGTCTGAGGGTCTGCTGTCCGGCAGTGGTCATGGCTCAGGGCATATTGAGCTTCTTTCCTGACCTGACTAGTCCGACCCTCCACCTCAACCTCCCCACCACACACTCCAGTGTGCAAAGGGTTGACCTTAATCCCCCTACCCAGACCTCTGGCTGGTGCCTTCACACACACACACACACACACACACACACACACATATATATATATATATATATATATATATATATATATATATATATATAATATATTCAGGGTTTTAATGGCTTGGGTGGGTTGTGACATAACCTCCATTCATAAAGCAGCCCTAACCCACGCTCTGATGACGTAACACACACAGTTTATTTTTTTCACTGGGAGATCACTGATGAAATGCATGCAGACTAGAGACATGTTTCATACAAAGGTTAATATCGGACAAGCATTAGAACAGCTGAACAGTCGTATGGACGTTACAGTGGTTTTGTACTTTTAGCATTTATCTTGTTTGATGACTGAAAATGTATAAAAACATTTTGAATATATCTGTATATCTATATACTGTATACTGTAAGAACATTTTATATGACAAACAATGCTGTTTGTATGCTAAATGTTAAAGGAGTTGGACATCCATGCTGAGTTACTTATGAGTAAATACTTATGAGTACCTCATGTAGGCCTATGCACAGGGTATAACATTTACTTTTTTGCTTGTCTGCCCTTGGCGGAAATTTGGTCTCTGCATTTATCCCAATCGGTGAATTAGTGAAACACACTCAGCACACAATGAACACACAGTGAGGTGAAGCACACACTAATCCCGACGCAGTGAGCTGCCTGCTACAGCAGCGCTCGGGGAGCAGTGAGTGGTTAGGTGCCTTGCTCATAGAATCATAACAAAGTTCACATGTTAAATATATTCAGCTGTATTTGTGTAAAGGATCTGTAATTGACAGAAATCCCCATGATAATCTCCTGTATTGCAATATCTTTTCCCTGCCTCAGAAGCTGTATGACTCACTTTAATACTCCACCCATCCTGTTTCAGCCAAGTGTGTGTGTGTGTGTGTGTGTGAGAGTGTGTGATAGAAAGAGAGAGAGAGTGAGTGTGTGTGTGTGTGTGTGTGTGATTGCATGCACATTTATGATGTGTTTAAATGTGTGAAGTTTTTCTGCACCTCTGTAACAAGTTTGTGTGTGCTGTGAGCTCATGTAGATGGCAGAGTGTGTCACTACAGAAGGGAGGCGTGCATTATGTGTCCCTGTGATGTGCCACACATTTGCATGCCTGTGTTAATTTTTTGTGTGTGTGTGTGGTGTGTGTGTGTGTGTGTGTGTGTGTGTAAGATATGAACTTGAGTAGATGAACTGCTGAATGAACTTTCAGTATTAGGTGAACTTCTGAAGGCAAGCGTGTGTGTGTCTGTGTGATCCATTTGTGCGTGCGTGTGCGTGCTCCGAGCTGGTGTGTAGATGGTAGTGGGCCTCACTTGCACTCTTCTCCAGGATTTGTTGTTTTATTTATCTAAAGCCTCGTGACTCACAGAGAGCTGAGGCGTGTTGAGTAGAGAAGAGGTGTGTTATTAATGACACCAGGACTAATCTGGCGCTGCCGGGTCTGTGTTTATACACACACACACACGCACACCTGCCCTCCCCCAGGGTTCACAGGAGAAGGAGGTGTGGAGGGTCAGAGGGGTAAGGATGAGTGAGAGGTAAAGAAAGAGTATGTGTGTGTGTGTGTGTGTTTGTGTGTGTGTGATGAGAGAGAGAGTGTGTGTGTGTGTGTGTGTGTGTGTGTGTGTGTGTGTGTGTGTGTGTGTATAACAAAGAGACAGAGTGTGTATGTTAAAGAGAGAGAGAGAGGGCGTGTGTGTGTGTGTGTGTGTGTGTGTGTGTGTGTGTGTGTGTGCGCATAACAAAGAAAGACAGAGTGTGTATGAGAAAGAGAGAGAGTGTAGCTGTTTCAGCTCGCCTCCACTCTCACTGAGCTGGAGGGCAGGCCGCCTCGTCTTTGAAGGGGGCTAAATCGCCGGGCTCAAGGTTAACCGCGTCTTAACTGGTTGTGTAAGAGTGCCTCGCCACCACTCTCCCCACATCTCTCTCTGTCTCCCTCTCTCTCTCTCTCTCTCTCTCTCTCTCTCTCTCTCTCTCTCTATCTCCCTCTCTCTCTGTCTCTCTCTTTCTCTCTCTCTCTCTCTCTCCCGCAGCCCCATCAATCCGCAGCACGCACATCAAAGGCCCAGAACGTCCCTCTTGCTGTAGCGGGGAACTTCCTCCTCCAGAACCCTGGCAGGCGGCGCTTTGTAGTGGGCGCACGACCTCTGGGACTCCCCCGGCGAGTGAGAGCGGAGGCCGGGGGGCTTGTCCGGTGGGGGTGGGGGTCTCAGCGTCTCCCATGCTTCACTCACATCAGCTGGGTGCTGCAGAGACGCTGTTGTCAGAATAGGAATGATGGGGTTTGCTGACTGCAGGGGAGAGTAGAAGCGGACGTCACAGCAGGCGGCGACCCCATGGATGCCACAGCCTTAGATTTATAGCCATGCGGTTTGACTGATAATTAATGACAGACACTTTGGGGACAGGGGAGTTTGGGGCATGGGAGTTTGGACAGGGGAGTTTGGGCAGTTTGATAATAATGAGTCATAATAATTATGGGTTATAGCTCTTTGCTTTGACCAATGCCAGGCCCATGTTTAGCCTGGGTGACTCTGAGAGTGCATTTGAATTTGCTCTGCACATCAGTCCGGCTGTACTCCAATTCACAGCGGTTTCCAAAATCACAGAAAACCCAGGAACCAATCACAATCGCTTATCTGGCATGGGGCGGGCTTTAAACAATGACAGACAGAGGAGTTCTGTTAGAAACACTGTTGAACACAACCAATGGCTGCCCTGATTGCATCAGTATTAAACAACATTATCTTGAAATTGAGTAAATGACTGCATTTAAGAAAGATGTGTTTGCAGTACTTCCGAAAAGATTAGGTGAGAGTTTAAAGGTGCCATGTGTAAGAATTGAGGTGAAAATATCCAAAAAATGAGCTACAAGCATTAAAAGAATGAGAATAAGAAATAAGGGTGATGATGTCATTAAAAAAATGACAAGGTATAGTGCTGCAGCGATATCAACCTGAATTAGCATGCTAAATTACTAGCCACAGCCCGGCAGGTGTCATAATACCAGTTTCGGCCATGGGAGGCGGTATGCGGGCAACATAATCGCCAGCCAAACTGCAATACATGTGTCTCGGTTGTTACTCTAGGGTAGACCAACTCACTTTCTGGAGGTATACTGCCCCCATCTTTTATGGAATGTGGAGTATGAATTGATTTTTTGGCGGACATTACACATGGCACCTTTAATGTTCCAGTTTAAGTTTAATTTCACTGCTGGTTACACCCTTTGGAAATGGAAACAAAGGATCCCTAAACATTATTTTCTGAGAATCGGTTTGGTGCCAGCCAGGCTAGCCAATGTTAGTAGGGCCATTAGGGCATCTACTGAACTCTTTTAATAGCCCTGATGACACGGGCATATGTTACTTTTATTAGCCTGAAAATGACTGTTCGTAAGGGGGTGTGTGGTGTGTGTGTGTGTGTGTGTGTGTGTGTGTGTGTGTGTGTGTGTGTGTGTGTGTGTGTGTGTGAGAAGGGGGGGGGGGGTAGTCTTTGATTTTCCTTCACTTTGATTTATAAAAGTAGGATCTCAAAGGCAATGCCCAACTCCCAACTGAGGATTCTGCTTCTACTGAGGACACAATTTCCAATTCTTGAGCGGCTCACTGAGGTGGAAAGGTAGAGAGGTGTGGGGGGGGGGGGGGTTAGAGAGGAGAGGATGGTGGAGAGAGTAGGGGAGAGACTGTGATGGGGGAGAGGGAGAGAGAGAGAGAGAGAGAGAGATCAAGGCAGACAAAGGGGGATAGAGAGAGAGGGAGAGAGATAAAGGGAAAGAGAGAAACTCAGCAGAATTCCAGCAACTGGCAGGTTGTCCCTCTGACCCCCATTGCCATGGCAACATCTGGCCTCGGCATCTGTCCGTCCCGTAATGTGTGTGTGTGTGTGTGTGTGTGTGTGTGTGTGTGTGTGTGTGTGTGTCTGTGTGTCTGTGTGTGTCTGTGTCTGTGTCTGTGTCTGTGTGTGGTCAGGGGCCATAAACAAAGACATCTTTCTTCCTGTAAGGACCTATACACCAGTATACCAGACCAGCAATATTTGTAGATCACACGGCTAACTTTATTTCTCCATTTATTCAACACAGCAGATGCTCAGTTCTATAACTAAGTTTACTGGCCTGACGTGTTTGAGTCTGTTAGATAGAGGTTGTTCTACGCTCTTCCAGAGCTGCTGCAATGCCTCCACCCACCCCTCCATCCATACAGCTTGTCTCGCCGAGAAACTGCAGTAACTGCCTTAGTCATCCCTATGCTACCCAGCAAGTCAGGAAACGACACACACACACACACACACACACACACACACACACACACACACACACACACACACACACACACACACACACACACACACGCATATACACACACACACACACACACACACACACACGCATATACACACGCACACACACACACACGCACGCACACACACACGCACGCACACACACACACACACACACACATATACACACACATACACACACACACATACACACACACACACGCATATACACACACATATACACACACACACACACACACACACACACACACACACACACACACAGGGCTGCAGCGCTCCAGTCTAGCCCCTGTCATTCTCATCCCACATTAAAGCCCTGTAGGAGTGCTCCCTGTGATCATGCACTTGATGGGCCGCTGTGTGCTTTTCCATCTTACTCTAAAGAGAAGATTGTGTCATCACTAACAGATTGGAATTGGAGGGGGAGTGGGTGGGGGCGAGGGGATGTGTATTTTTGGTGCTTTCCTGGGGGTAGTACATGTGCGTCTCAGTGGACGTCAGCTGGGCTGGGATTTCCTTTTTGTTCTACTTTGTGAAGTGGCGCAGGCAGGAGGTGGAAAGTGGGTCGTGTTCGCCACAAACTTCCTTTTTTCAATAGTAATTTGCATGGAAATTTGCAGCGCATCTGAGCAAGAGAGGCACATTAATGCATGAATGGCTGTGTGCGTGTGTGTGTGTGTCTGTCTGTGTGTGTGTGTCTGTCTGTGTGCGCGCGTCCTAGAAACTATACAGATTTGTGTGTATTATGACGTGTGTGCTTGTTGGTTACAAAAGGTTCTCTTGTGTGTGAAATGCACATAAAAGCTTTATATTGTTTTGCTAGTGTGTGTGTGTGTGCGCCTGTGTGTTTGTGCCTCTATGTGTGAGTTTGCCTGTGTGGGTGCTTGTACATGTCATGTGTGTGTTTGTGGCTGTCTTGTGTGTGATGTGTGTTTTTCTGTTTGTTTGTGGCAGGGCGATAAGGACTTCACCCCGGAGGCGGCACAGGTGGCCCACCAGAAGCCCGTCCCAGGGGTGCAGAAACTGCCCTCGGCTCACCACATCAACCAGCACATCCACCAACCACGCAAGTGAGCCCCCACGCAGGAACGCCGCACCGCACCGCGGGACGACATGGGACCACACCAAAGCCCAGTCACATCAACCAGCGCACCAACCCAATCAAACGACCCGACCAATGCATTAACCCAACCAAACGACCCGACCAATGTGTCAACCCGACCCGACCCCATAACTCACCAGTCCAAACGACCCGACCCAACTCAACCAAACAACCAACCAGTCACTCAACAAACAAACCAAATTGCCCAACCAAATCCCTCAACAAACCCATCGCACCCATCCACCAATCCGAACAAACAACCAGGTCACTCGACTAACCAACCAACGAATCATCTCCACCACCTGCCTGCCCGCAAGTGCTCAGGTTACCCAGGGACCACTGCGCCTCGCCAGGCATTCCTTATGATCACGCTCGTGCCCTAAGCCCCGCCTACACACTAGCCTTCGTCCAATCACCATAGCCAGAACAGATACACTCTCTCCTGTCTCCGTGCAGATGATGACCGTGATGATGATGATGATGATGATTATGATGAGAACACTAAAACTGTTCAGGGTTTAATATCAGAGTAATTTTATTTAGATTGAACATATTCTTGTAATGTTAAGGGGATGTATTTAATAAGAAAATTAGAAGATTTTTATTTTTATTTCTTTTTTTTTTTTGTCCTGTTTGACACATTATTTTCTGGAATTGTGTAAATTGTATAAAACCTAAGTGATGTCATGTGAAAGGATTGTGATGTTAGAGGAGTTAGGCTTTAGTCTACGTGTGGCTGTTGGAATAAAAATAGAACATGATCAAAACAAAAAAATGCCAATTCTGAGCACCTATGTCCCTTAACTAACAGTGTGGTGCTTACAACGCTTCTATGTGCTTAGTCCCCCCTGAGACTGAACACAGATGATTGCTATTCCTTCATTATAATATCTATTGTGTTGGATAAATACATCTGGTATTTGACGCCATATAAACGTCTCTTTGTTCTTTTCCAAATCTAGTGTAACAAATAAGACCAAAAACCAAAAAAACAGAGAGAACATGGCAGAAAGGAGTCTTGATGAAGGAACAAGACTTGGACAAAGGTGTATGCAAACCTCAACACTCCTAGTGTAGCCTGATTGGCTGATGGAGAGGAGTCCTATTTGGTGGTTGAGTAAGCCCCTGGCCTACTTTCTTGTGCTGTGACATGGCATTGCACCATACCTGTCAGTTCACGTTCCACTCCCAGCGCCCCACCACCCCATCCCTTACCCACCCCCCCCCCCCCCGTCTGTGGCGCTCTTGGCCAGGTGTTAATGCCAGTCAGGATTTGCCCACCCTGGTTCTCACTGTCACCTGTCCTGGGCGCACTCAGGTGTGCTCGCCAGCTGTTACCAGTCCCCATGTGAATCCTTGACTTCTGAAACACACACACACACACATAGATTACAGACCACAGCCTGTCATTAGCCTTACACAAGTCCAGAGCCTGGTCAAATAACACAAAAACCAGGCCAAGTAGCCAAGCTAAATATTATACTTTTGGCAACTTTAAAGACTTATGTTTGTCCATCTCCACTATAACTCCACAGAAAAACTGTGAAAGAATCTGAGTAAAAGTTTCAAGGTTGTATGTGTGGCTTTATTTGCAGTAGTGCTTTCAGTAGCACAATCTCTTTTGTTGCAGTTGGTGCTGACTCAAAAGTCAAGAGGCAAGCCTAAAATTACACACAGCCAGAGTCGGCACAGTGTTGTAAAGCCCCTGACAGGCTGACCTGCTTGCCGGGTCTCTGTGACCCCACTGACTCTGGCTCCAGACCATTGACTAACTAACTCACTGCCACAGTTCCCCATTAATCCACATGCTGTTCCCCTCCTCTCCAACAGAGGGTGCTCTTTGTGTCACCCGAGGCAGCACAATGGCTAGCCTCAAAAGAAAATGCTGACACTGCAGCAGAAGACTGCAATCGGATGATGACGGCAAGCGTCTGGCCTTTCAAATGACCTTCATAGACCCGCATGTGCTGCAAGAGCTTTGTTACCTTCTTAAGGGGGCTTACGTGTGCATTGTTGATGGATATTCAAAAGAGGCATAGAGACAATACAAACAAATACAACATACTCACAATACAAAAACATATTTTTTATTAATGACATTGCTATTTTACTGTTTTCATCTTTGTTTTTCCATTTTCAGAAACAAAGTCTTGAGTACTGCTGGTTCCGTTTTTTGGTTTGTAACTTCAGTGTAAACATAAGGACTACTTTGATTGGCCCGTAATAAGGGTGTTATTCCTTAACTGTAGTGTACCTGTAGAGAGCCTTAGACTGTGTGTGTGAGTGCATGTGTTGTAGGGCTTTTGTTAGTAACCTAGAGGCACAGTGGTGTGTGGAATGACATTATTGCTCTGTGGGTGGATGAGGGGGAGACCTTGTCCCCGGCTCATCAAGATAAATTCAGTGACTACACATAGGAATGGAACACAAACACTTTCCTGAGAGAGAAAGATATGGGTCTGGGGCAGTATGCCTATTGTAAGACTAAGTCTGTTCCAAAGGCAATTATGTTGTCAGTATAATCTTTAGTTATGCATAGACTTGGAACAACATTCTTAACACTGATAGTGCACTTTCTCTTAGTACAGTATGGGCATTCATATTGAAAAGTTCAATTAGAAAAGGAAAACAATTTCTACATTTTACCTCTGAATGGACATTTCTTTTAAAATGCCAATCTGGCCATGAAAACATTCGTTATTTCACAGAGATATGCTTGATAGGAGGTGGGAAGAGCCAAACATGGCTGTAATTATGCCTAAGAATAACCACACTTTCAGGGCTGAGCTAAAAAAAAAAAACTTTTGTCTTTATAGTCACAGTTTTATTTCCATCTCAGTGCGCTGGTGTGCAGTGCCAAACTGGTGCTTGATTCCACTGTCCACATACAGAATGCACTGGACACATCTCTACCACAATATCGCCAAACTGACGAAATAAGTTGTCCGAGTTGACAAAACTTTTGATAAAATAAAACCTAAAATGAGGTATATTCTAACTGTAAAATGCTACATTCATAAAACACTTTTAGTGCTGAGATGAAGTCATGTAGTCATAATTACAAAAATAAGAACAAGAAATTGTTTCTTTGTTGTAGAACTAGGAACATATTAACAGTTTTAATTGTTTAGCCTTGTATGAAGCCAAGCATAAAAAGTATTGTCAATATGCAAAACCCTACAGTGTTTTGTCCCACCTGCTTTCCTTCTCTTTCCTTGTGCTGTGCAGTCTGATTGCTCTTAAGTGGCTGCACTGTCTGGATTTAGTAAATGAGGAAATGAACCAGGAGGGTATTCCAAGTACGTGGTTTAATGACAAACCTGAGTTAGTTAACTCAGAGTAGGTGGTAAAACTCCTAATAGAAGAACTGGGGGGTATTCCAAGTACGTGGTTTAATGACAAACCTGAGTTAGTTAACTCAGAGTAGGTGGTAAAACTCCTAATAGAAGAACTGGGGGGTATTCCAAGTACGTGGTTTAATGATAAACCTAGGTAAGTTAACTTGGTAAACCTCCTACAACAAAAGCCCTATGGTATTGTTTTGTTAGGAGAATAAAGCCATACAGTTCTTCTATTAGGAGGTTTACCACCTACTCTGAGTTAACTAACCCAGGTTTGTCACTAAACCACGTACTTGGAATACCCCCCAGATTGATTCTGGACATGAATACCCACATCCACAAAGGCAACTCTCTACATCTCTCTATATTTCTCAGGATTTGTTAGTCAAGCCCTGTAGTGAAATAAAAAGCTTTACTCTCAGTGTTTTGCCTATTTCAAAAATAAACACAAATATAAAAATAAATTACGTAAAACATTTCAAGTATTAAATACAATCTATCGTAAAAGGCTCATCTGGGGCGGAACCGGAGCCCAACCTGTACTAGAGCCAGGAAAGAACCTGGAACACTAGAAACAAGGAAGAACCTGGAGACCCTAAAGGCCCATTCACACCAAGAACGATAACGATAGCTATAAATAAATATTGTTCTCGTTAATATGAATGACGACGTTCACACATAAACTATAACGATAACGACATGAAGAACGATATTGTTGGGGATCACTTTCAGAGCGATTTTCAGAACGATAAAAAGCTAATAGCCAATCAGAACCCATTGAATTTTAACCGTCACATTCATTAACACAAGGAGAGACTTTGTTTATCGTTGTTCAGTGTGAACGCTTTTATCGTTATGGTTATCGTTATCGTTATCGTTCTTGGTGTGAATAGGCCTTAACACTAAGTTTCACTTCTTCTTCCTGGCGGGCGACTGTCTGCGCGAGGCTGCCTCCTGCCTCTTCTTCTCGGCCTCCTCGGCCTTCTTCCGCTCCTCCTTCATCTCCTTGTACCTCCACTTGGGGATCTGCAGGAACTGGCCGTTCTGACCGTTGTCCTTGCTGCTGCTCTTCCTGCGGTTCTTCTCGGGCACGTAGTCGGACGCCGGCGCCTTGGACACGCGCAGCTTGGGCACGCCCATGCCCGGCCGCACGCTGCTCCTCCGCACCATGTGCAGCGGCAGCAGGCTCCCCCGCCGCAGGGCCTCGGTCGGGGACACGGCGCCGCCGCCGGACGCCGCCGTTGGGCTCTCCCTCAGGAGCAGCTGTGACTGCAGGCTGGTGCGGCGTTCGCGGGGCCTGGTCACCAGCACCACGCGCGAGTTCTGGAAGAGCTTTTTGTAGTTGTCCAGCCGCTCGGGACCCAGGCCCTTGAGCTGCTCGGCCCGCTGCTTCTTGAGGATCTCGGGCACGGAGAGGCGGCGCTTGCCCACGCAGGGCGGGCTGCCCGGGCACACCGTCTGGCACGCCGTGCTGATGAAGGGGCTGCTGAGCGACGTGGTGATGCGAACCATGTGGTCCAGCGCGCCGTCCTCCACCGGGTCGGTGACGTTGGCCAGCACGAAGGTGCCGCGGATGGAGTCGGACAGCCGCCGCAGGCAGCCCTTGGGCTCCTGGGCCTTGGCCACCAGCGCGGAGAGCAGTGGCCACTCGGGCAGGTAGGAGCTGCGCACCTGCTCAGGGCACGGCCGGCTCAGGAGGTGCAGCATGGTGTAGGCCGTGTCATAGCGGCCAGTGAACAGCGCCCACTCCCGCGGCGTCAGCTTGCGTCCATGGTCACGGGCCTTCATGTTGGCTCCTGCGAAGGGACACAAAAGGAAAGACATAGGGAATAATCAAAACATTTACACAACATTTACACAACATTTACAAAACATTTACACAACAGTTCCCGCATTATATTTCCTTGGGGGCATACGGGCTAAATTATGTGTGTTTTAGCTCCTTTATATAGTATAAACAACTAATAATTAGTCTGGCCTAAAACAGATATCTTACAAAAACAGTAGGCACACACAGAAAAAAATACAGAAATAATTGCCCATTTGGCCTTCATTTTCTGTTATCACACAAAAGTGAAGGAAAATAAATAGCAAAACTCATGATAACAACTCTGCCTCAAACGTTAGGTCCAGACCAGGACACCCATCTGAATTAAAACTGAAATAAAGTGTGATTGAACTGAATTCTAATAATCTTCCCTTCCTGCCTCATACCCCCCATCCCTCAGCCGCACTCCACCATATGGGCTTTCTGCAGTCCTAAGTGTGTGTGTATGTGAGTTCTCCTGGCGTGTGTGTGAATTCCTGCTGAGCACCTGCCAGCATGAGGGCGCGCACACACTCCACTCGTCCCTGCATGGCAGCCTTCATCAGTGCCGTGAAGCCGTGGACGTTCTTCCGCTCCAGGTCCAGCCCCGGGAAGTAGTTCAGCAGGTAGTTAGTGATGGTGATGTGACCTGGGAATGCAACGGGAATGCAAGTGAAATCACGCGCCAACCAAATCTTAAAGGAACTTGGCGCTGGTTCAAAAAAACTTCATAGCATGAAAACTGCACACCATATAGCTCCCATATGATTTGGTTTATTTATCTTTTTCCAGAGTGATGTTTCATGCCCATAACCCACTGGATATTGTCTGTTCATACACAACTACAAGTTAACATCACCTGGGTTACACGTCTACAGTATGTGTATGCTTTGAATCCTCCCTTGGAATCAAAGTCGTGTTGGCTTGATCTTGACATCATTAACAAATTGTTCTACAGAAACCACGTATTTGCTTTCTGTAAATGTATTCATTTAGTAGATGCTTCTATCAATTGTAGCCAACAGATACATTCCTATCAGTGGGCCTACGTGATCCCTGAGGCTCAAAGCCATGATCCTAGTGTTGGGAGCACCTTGCTGCAGGAGGCACCATCACAATCACCATCTGGGTTACATGTGCTGCACACGTCATGGACTCATTTGACAGACAGACGCTCTTCTCCAGAGCTATCTACACCAGATGAGCTAGTAGAGCACTGTTGGGGAAGACCCCAACACACAGCCAAGCCAGAGCTAACATGACATAGATCATAGGTTCACCACATACTACACTTCACGAGTGTGGTGCAAATTGCTTTTGTATGAAGGATCAGCTAAATAAATAAGTAAAGTGTAAATGTCAGTGAGTGCCTGTTGGCAGTGGGCCCACTCCATTTCCCTCACCACACTGGAAAGTGCCAAGCTGAGTACTGTTCAGCTGTGACACCTGCTACACTACAGTTATCACGAAATCCCAGCTGGGCACATGATTGCTTATGGAATGAACAGCAAATATTCTACTGTAATGGTTTGTCAAGTCATTTAAAAGAGGGGGAAAACAATCAAAGCTAGTTTATGCAGTGTAGCGATACTGTGTTGCCCGGTTCATTCTGTTCTGTGGTGTGTAATATTTCTGTAAACTACTGAAACAAGACACGCTGTTCATTTTAAAGGCACTTCATAAATAAGAACAAGAATGAACTGCAATTTAACGGCTTCCAAGTGGTTGAACAAGGAGTGAGGGGTTAGGGGTATATACCAGCTTGTGACGCCATGGTGAGGGAGCGAGAGAAAGATAAGCATTTTTTTCCTGTTTGTGATGCCATGATAAAGGAGGGAGGGAGATAGAAGAGAGAGAAAGAGAGAGAGAGTATGTATTGGCTAGTGACGCCATGATGAGGGAGGGAGAGAGAGAGAAAGAGAGAGGTGTTTGTACCTGCTTGGGATGCCGTAATGAGCGCTGTGTTGCCCTCCTTGTCCTGCCAGTTCACATCCAGGTGCGGACACTGCGAGAGGGCGATGACCACGTCCACGTAGCCTTGGTAGCACGCCACCATCAAGCCCGTCTGTGGAGAGAGGAGTGGACAGAGACGTGCTCACACAAGAGCCTCACTGTGCTGGACTATACTGTGCTGTGCTGTGTGGAACACGTCGGCTTTTTCCACTGCAGCCTTCTGTACACCTCAGGCCAGCCTGGTCTGTGAGGAAAGGAAAAGCTGGACAGTCCAGTCTGTGACCAGTGTGGACCCAAAGCTGATTATAGAGTATACTTATTCCAGTGCAAGAGAATAAGGATACTTAGTGCATTTCTCATTTCCAACCACTATATATATTTTTTACAAGTATGAATAATTGTTGAGTCTAAATAATTACAGATAATAACAGATGCGTATTGCAGTTCTCATACATTTATTATTACTGATCATACTGTATGTTGGTGGAGGATTTAGTTCTGGAAGTAAATGACTGCTTTCTAAAGGGGTTTCCTACAAGTGAAGGCCAACACAGCAGACTGCTAAAAACTGTTTGAGATCCATATATTTTCAGTCAAACTGTTCTGCCAAAAGACGTGTGCACTCAAAACCTCTCTCTAAAAAATTGTCCTCTGTCCCTGCCTCCCATCTTTCTCTCTCTCTCTCTCTCTCTCTCTCTCTCTCTTTATGTTAGCCAAAGTAAACACAGCAGCACCGGTGCGGGCCATGAAGGACATGGACAGAGAGAGGAACAAACTTTGAAAAGGTGTTTGTCGGGTCCGGGCAAAACCTCGGTGAAATAATTTTAGTATTGAGTATTTACTCAGGTCAGGTCGATACGTGTGCCCCCCGACTGGGGATTTGCCGTTGTGACTGTAGGGGCGTGCACTGCAGGGCCATGCATTGCCTTTTAGAGACTGCAAACACTTTCAGTTTGAGTTTCTGACAGTTATTTATGACTGTGCTCTGCTGAATGCTGTATTTTTCTGTCTTCTAGTCATTATTCACCTTCACTCTGGACCACCATCTGTTTTCAGTGTGTGGACAGCAGGGCATTTATCAAAATAGTTCCACACACACACATACAGCCCCCCAAACCCCCGGTCTGCAACACCTACAGATGTTGAGCATTATAACCACCTGTTTTGGTGTATCATAGCACACCTAGATTTACCACAGTCCAAATGTTTTTAATTTAGTAATCACATACTATAACTGCAAAATGTGCTTTACTGTACGTCTGGGATACACGTAGGTTATGAAATTTGAGCACAGAATCAACTGTGCAGCAGCCAGTCCCTTATGAAAGTGCATTCTGTTCAGTGTGTGGAAAGCGTGGCCTGAGACAGGTTGATTATACTGGCTCCTCCAGCATCTGGTCTCATGTCTATATACATGTCCCATACATCCACCCTCATTACAGTCAGCTTTCCCCTCCGTATGTGGCTTTCCTAACATCCCCCCCCACACACACACACTCCCTGAGCTCCCTGTTGACCTAGTTGACCTGCGGACCGGGGTGATTGAGGGTGAAGTTCAAAGCCGTACGGGCTGCGCAGGTTGACTGGTGTGTGTGGACCTAATGTGCTGCTCCCGCTTATTTAAACCCTTCACCGCCGCGGCCCATCTGTCTGTTCCAGGGTCTGCGGACCCGCCCCGCCGCTCCTGCTGCACTCGGGCCAAGTCACATGGCTCCCCACCGCCAGTCCGCCACTTCACAAAGCCCATTACGCTATTGTTCTGCTCTGAGGACAACAGCAGGAGGCGGGACAGAGATCCCAGTGAAGAGGAGCATCAGTGGACACAGGGCTTTACCATTCATTACATAAGGACCAAGGGGAGTTTTTTATCAATGGTATAATCCTTTTTCTTTTTTATGGTATGCTTCTTACTGTAAAAGGTGCTAGCCTTGGGACATGCTTTATGGTTTGTTTGTTTTTTCAGTTATTGTTATTGCTATTTGTTAAGTTTAAAAAATGCATTTACAGTATGTGTATGTTTGTTGTGTATTTATGTCATTGTTTACGTTTGTATGTGTGTTTTCATGTGTATTTGTGTGTTTCTGTGTGTGTGTGTGTGTTTGTGTTTGTGTTTAGCTCTGTCCATGTGAGTTGTGTCCATCCGTTCCGTGTCCGTGCACATGTGTGTGACAGGCCGGCACTCTCCACCCCCCGGCTCTCCGCCTGTCTGTCCTGCTGTGCCGCTCAGCTGCGTCCCCCAATCCAATGGAGCCCAGCCCAGCCCAGCTCAGACCAGCCCAGCCCAGCACAGCGTCACCAAACTCCCTCATCAGGCTGACACAAAGCTGGAGACGTACGGCTAAAAATAACCCCAGACAACGGCGCTGCACACAACACAACAGCACGCCGCGCTGCACTGCACTACCCTTCACTACCCCACTCTGCTGCACACACGCTCAACAACAGGCACAGACACACGCACGCACGCATGTACACACACACACACACACACACACACACACACACACACACACACACACACACACACACACACACACAGGCCTGCAACAATCAACAAGAGAGCTCTGTCCTGAGCAAGGGGTTGTGCAACCTGTTATAGTTTGACAAACAGGATGGGAGCAAACGCAAATCAAATTGGTGGACACATGTTTAGTGTCCTTGCAGTCCTTTGAATGAGTTGCACCTTACTAGCACTGACACAACCGTCTATAATTGAATGACAGAGAGGAAAGCCTACAGAAAACAGGTCACATATTACGTTCATTGTAGCAGTGTACTGTACTATCTAACACTAATATTATCCTTGTCCTAACCTTGAACCTGAGAGCATCCTATTAGATAATACGAATACTAAGTAAGTACATAATACTGAGTCACTTCTAGGCCAGATGCTCACATACTCCCAAATCTATGGCTACATGTACACTATGTTGGATACAAATGTATCCAACGTACTTTTGTTATGATTCGCCCTCCCTTCCACACTAGACCATCAGATCAGCGTATCCGAAGTGGAGTGATTTGGATCCGCTGGAGACCCCGAACTCATTTTGCTCCGCAGCCGTATCGGACGAATGTGGACTGTGTGTATAGTAACCATAGACTGTAAAAAATAGTAACATATAGGACAAAGTCACTCACACGAAGCCTGTTGCTTGTGTGTAACTATGCATTTATGATTAATCACATTGCAATGTGGCAATTCATGCTAAATACGCCAGAAATAACTTTTTAACATTATAACATATGTTCATATCTTTAAAAGGATAAGCACCACTTGCATCATCCTCTGCGCATTAAAATCATACAGTAACATAACCTATTTTCCTTGTCCAGTTGACATGGTGATTAAAACGTTACATCAGACAATATAATATGGCTCTCTGCCATGGGGCACATTCTTGGCTGAAGAGAAGCGCTTCATCGAGTGTTTGTGTCGTACATTTCAATTTGGCAGACAGACTCTGAAAGGCTCTGTGTGTCCAGCCGTTCAACTGGTCATCTGGCCAAGTGTTTTGGACGAAGCCCTATCAAATCTGCTCAGCTGCATCTCGCTGTAGTGTGTGGGTGTTGATAGATGCTTTATGTTAGGGTAATCTGGGGCCAATTCAGCTCTTAAAATAGAACGGATAAGCCTTCATGAGCCACTGTCAGAGAAGAGTACTCTCTCTCTCTCTCTCTCTCTCTCTCTCTCACACACACACTTTCTCTCTTTCACTTTCTAGTCTAGTAGTCTGGCAAGGAGGTGAAAGGTTTTAAGGGCACATCTCTCAATCTCATTCTTTAGAGGAGAGGAGACAATAACTTTATCTATTAATACTCTTACTGCTTAGCAAAGCAGTAGCCTTACTATTCTTAACTGCCAGTGCAAGTTATTTCTTGGCGCACATTGTGACATGTAACTTTATAGAATATGGGTAAGATAAGCTCAGTGGTAAACACATTAATGTGTACTGTACTGTATGCTGTAAGTCCCCCTTACCTAGCCTCCTCTGAAATCACTGGAACTATTGCTTTCCTAAAATGGTTACTAGATATATCTGCACTGTATATCAGCTCCAAGAAATATTTTATTTATTCTAAAAAGGCAACGTTTCGATCTCAACAGATTTTCATCAGGCAAATAAGAACTTCTTATTTCTTAGTTCTTATTTGCCTGATGAAGATCTGTTGAGACCAAAATGTTGCCTTTTTAGAATAAATAAAGTGTTTCTTGGAGCCCATATACAGTGTGCAGACCATTTCCTTCTCTCTCTCTCACGTTTTGTCTGGCCCCATGTTAAAACATATTCTGGATGTTCGCACCCGTTTCCACAAATCTGACAAGATTTCACAAATTAAAGGAACAGCAATGACAAATGTAATGATTTATTCATATATCAACATTCTTCCGCCGAGAGATATATATTTTCATATCAGAATGGTTGCGAAGACGCAGCAAGTCTAACTTTTGTATATCTAAGGCGGACTTCAAAATAACTCAAAACACATAGCAGCCAGATGAGAATAAAAAAAATGACATCTGCCCCCACTCAAATTCAATGGTGCTTTAACAGTTATGGTCATGGCAACTGGATTAAAAAAAAGAGATTTTACTCATATTTTTGGTCATTGTGTATGCCTTTGGTATTAGTGAGTAAATTAATGACTGACTGCTAAATGATTGAAAAGAGGATACAGACAGAAAGAATTCCCTGATGGTTACGGTGATGCAATATGTGGTCATTCCTGAGGAAAACAACAGCCACTGCAATAAATCTGTCCATGGTGCAATCATGTGATTCCTGGCAAATGGCAAACGTCTAATATTTACATTCCTGACACCTACATGAAATATACGCTATTGAAGGGAAGATGACGCATCTCCTTATGGGAATGATGAGATAGCATAGAGCTCCAGGATACAAGTCACATTTTTAAACGAAACAAACAAACCCTCTGGACAATTACTGCTAATATGACTGTTGCCACTGAATTAAAATGTAATGCAATTCATAACCCCTTTTATGGTGGATACCAGGGAGGGATATTCCTTTTCTCATGGAAATTATGGGATAGCTATTCTGGCATACAAACAGCTTGAGCATAACTCATGAAGACGACTATAACACTACATCTAGATCCAGAACTCATAGGGACTATCGGCGAAATCTCACTGATCTTTTTATTTCTGCAGAAAGATGAAACATTATTCTTGGTACTGAAGCAAAATGCTGGATAACTTCTGGAAATGCACAGACCACATACTGGCCAATGACCTGAGGAAATACTGTCGCCTCTCAGTGGAGGCATTGTCTTGTGTTCTTGAGCGGAACGAAGAAGCTTTTGAGGCACCCAGGGGCCTGCCAGTTCACTCCTTAGTGTGTCCAGATCTAATTTTATTTTTATTTATTTAGCAAAGGAAGGAATGAACTATGATGTGGAACTCGACAATCTAACAAATGAAACCATTATTTGCCATTCTCCTTAAGAGCCTTGTGTATTAAACTTAAAAACAAAACCTTCTTTCTCCTATCTCACACTGTGTAACTTTATTGCATGCTTACAAATATATTCTTACAAATAATTCAACATTGTGTTGTCTTGTTTTAATTATGTTACAGCAGTCAGAAAGTCCTTCCTTATGGGTCACAAAGAAGTACAAAAGTATGGACCAAATGAAACTAAAGGCTGAGTGTATGGAGACCTGATACAGTTACTCCATGTGGCACTGTTTCTGCCTTTAGGCATAGTGTGAGATTGCCATTGACTAGGTCTACATTTGCGGCTGATGAGACCATCCATTTTAATTATGTGTGTGCAATACCCTCGACAGACAGACCTGCCCCTCCATCAACTACATAAGCTCAGTGGCTTGCTGGAGAGAGCTACAGTAGCTTTCACTGACAATAATGTGGAACTAGATATGAACTAGATATGGTTTAAAATGAAATTTAGTTTTTGTGTTTGATTATTTAAAACTGTGAATTTGTAAACAATTTAATCTCATACTACATCATCTATTACATAACAATGGACAATATAAACCCATCAACTATTTTACTCAGATGTTCTTCATGAAACCATATATATTACACTATGGGAAGGTTACTTTAACCTAAACATGATGACCTAATCTATAGTCTGCATGTGTTATGCTGACACTACAGCAGTGCTATCATTGTTGTTACACGGGCAACTAGCACGCTAGCTCAGTCTGCCTCCGTTACACTCACCTCCCTAAATCCTCACTCCCATCCAGGTCACGGCACCAATGTCACAAGGTCAGTTCGTTCGCCACTCACAGGCCTCTGCCTCAGTTACATATACAATCCATTTTGTTTAGAGGAATTGGCCTATTCTTTCAGCAAATGTGTGTATAGACTGTACAGTAGTACATCAACATCCAGACTAAAATTTAGCCATAATCCACCAGGCACTGAGGGGCCCAAGATAAGATTAAGGGCATACCTTAGAACACATTCCTTTGGCTTGCCAGAGAGTGGACTGATGCAATGCAGCCCTCTGCCAAACATGTAGTCTTTTATCATTAATCACACAGCAATCAACTATGTGTAACATGTGCCAATGTCAGCACTTGTAATTATTAAGTATAAGTATATATACTTTTTTGATCCTGTGAGGGAAATTTGGTCTCTGCATTTAACCCAATCAGTGAATTAGTGTAACACAAACAGCACACAGTGAACACAAAGTGAGGTGAAGCACACACTAATCCCGGCGCAGTGAGCTGCCTGCTTCAACGGCGGCGCTCGGGGAGCAGTGAGGGGTTAGGTGCCTTGCTCAAGGGCACTTCAGCCGCGGCCCACTGGTCGGGGCTCGAACCGGCAACCCTCCGGTTACAAGTCCAGAGTGCTAACCAGTGGGCCACGGCTGTCAAAATTAAATATATTATATATTATTATATATTAATTAAATATTAAGACATATGTGTTTTTTGTTACATAATGTGGACAGCCTTGAGATAAGAGAATGAAGTATATCAAATAAATCAAAAGTTGCCTATATTTGTTCTATAATAAATTATATGTAGAACATAAAGGGTTCTGTTGTAAAACATAGGTGTTGGCAAATCTCTCAGCCTTCAGGGATTCAATTTAAGTTGCTAAGATCACCTGAGGAGTAGCCTATACTTAAACATGGCTGGCACACACCACAAATATACAAACACAAAATCTTAAAACTCTCCTCCCCCCTCAGCTAACACACACACACAAACACACACACACACACACACGCACACACTTTCAACTCCACCCCTCTTGCTAACACACACACACAAGGATTGCTTGTTCCTGAAACTGTGCACCTCTGTTTTCCACCCTGTTATTAAAAGTAATGCTCCATCAAGCTTTGCCGCATAGGCTCACACAGACTCAGTCATTAGATATTCATGGTAAGGCACACATTGCTTTCTCCTTCTCACTCTACATAAATCAATAGATCTATGGGTGTACAAAGTTGGACCAAAACTGGTACGATGTTACCATAAATAGCCTATCACATGTTTATGAAGTTACATTAGTCTAAAATTCCCATATTATTATTGTTGTTATTACATAAACTGTAGAACTCTCACTGGGAGGTAAATGTTTCAAACAGGCATATAGCCTACAGTAATCAACAATGCCTCTGAATGGCTCTGAATGACCTACCTGGTACAACCAACTGTATCAGGATTCAAAGATGCATGCGGATAATGTCTGGGTAAACTCTGTAGGCTTAAACTGATCTATAACAAGTTGCAAGTTCACCCTCCGTGGGTTGGGGGTTTGCATTCCCTACTCAGAATGGTAGGTTTGATGTCAGCCGACACTTGGCCTCCCTTACTTTTGCGCTTGTGCGCACTCTCATAATTTATGCGCGATGGAACCAGAAGTATATTATTTGCCTTTAAACTATCATTTCATCACACACGTTTTCAAGCTCTCTAGCTGATCTCAAGCAATTAGCTTTCGCAGCATAACCCTTGTTATACTGTGCTATTTATCACCACAGATAGAACACGTGCGCATAGGCTACAAACCTGAATGAAACTACATTTCCATCTCACTTTCGATTTCAGAAATAGTAGCCTATATCATGTCACTCATACACGTGTTGAACAAAGACGTTTGAGTGAGTGTGAGTAGAGAAATGGTGATGTTTGCGGGTTATTCTTTTGGGCAGAACGTCTGTGTTTAACTGCTTCTGAACTCACTCACCCGATTGTTCTGGTCAGTCTCTTTGACATCCTCCTCTACCACCCCTTGTCTTATCATAAGTTTGACCATCGCAGGGTTGTTGGTACAACATGCCTGAAACAACGATAGAGGTTCCGGACTCTCAGGGGATCCTTCAGTGTCATCATATGCGACCAGTGGGTAAAAAGAGTCATCCGAGGCGATGCTTCTGGTGTCTGGTAGTTCCGAGAACTCATCATACTCTTCAAAATCCCCATCGTCATAACCTTCGGATTCATAGGAACCGAGATGGTCATTTTCTGACAAAACGACTTGCGTGTCTGCTACGGGATGTACTTGAGCTACACCGACAGTTCTACCCAGCTGAACTTGTTTGCTTCTAAGTGGAGATCCCCCTCCATCCCTGTCCTCTGTTATCAGCACCATTTAACCCTTTGGGAAAAGCCTGAGGGAATAAAAACGTGCGTTGGTTCCAAATACGATTTTGACTGGTCTTCCAACATGAAGGTCCTAAGACAACTCTATTATGCCAATAAATAGAGAAAAAACACTTTGTGAAACTTATACTACTCCAGCAAGGTTATAGCCTAATTCTATTATTGTCGTATTTCCAGAATCGTGGGCATTTGGGGGGACAGTCACTGTTCACGCCATAAAAACTATTAAAAATACACTGTACATGTAAAAAGCCAGATATTCCAAAACGTCAAAAGCACGTACTGCTCCATCCTGGGAAACAACGTAGCTCAACAATCCCAGAGTAATGTGAAACTCCAAGAGAAAATTGACACAAGTCTCCACATTAGGCGCAATGGTTAGAAAAATTTCTTCCGAACAGTGCTGCTCTTCTGGACTGTCATCTTCAAGGACAAAGTTGGCGAACCTTCTCTGCGCGCTGACTGGGACGTTCCATGGACAAGCTATCGGGCAAGTGGGTTAGTAAGAACGATGCAGGCTAGACTCCAGTGCAGAGGTAGGCGTTTTCTAAAATCTAGAGCCATAATCCGATTAAATCCCCCCTCCCTCAATCCCCCCTCTCTTGCTCATTCACTCTCTCAGCCGGCCCCGTCCCCAGACTTTTCCCGACTAAAGTTAATATGGACAGTGTTCTAGCCTGTTCAACCCGCGTCTTCGTCTACTGCCACATGCTGTTGATCTCATCACTTCCTATTTCACATCACTTGCCGTTGGTTAACACTTTTATCCATCGGTCGGTGTCGGTGGATTCGTCAGCATCTTTTGATTTGAAATAAGAAACTTGCTGATGGGGAAATCTTCAGCATTGGGAACCCCCAAACATAGTTCTGAACTCGTTTCCTAGTAGCCTAAAACAAGCAAACAAATAATTTGCATATGTCCCGAGGACATATTTGTTTATGTAATTTGATCCCTTTGCCATCTGTTGACATGTACATCTAGTTGCACTAGATAATCCTAGGCTATTTCAAGATAAATATTGCTATTCATATTGTTATTGTTCCAATATTATTAGGGCATAATGTCATAGGCCTAAACCAGAAATATTGTATATTTATAAATCCATTGTGAGGTGCATTTGACCTAAATATTCCAATGGCACAATCTGCCTCTATTTGGATAGGGATTATGAGAAGAACTCGTTTGTAGCCCATCACACAAACATTGTTACTTTCTATGTTCTTTTGTTAACTACATTCGGTCTTAGAAGCCATTTCAAAGACAATCACACAGAGGCTGTTGTGGAAGTCCAGTGTCTCAGATGTGGACAATATGACTGGTTTTAGGTCTGCTAATGACTGATCTCATCCTGGTTTCCCACACTGTAATTATCTCTCTCTCTCTCTCTCTCTTTCTCTTTCTCGCTCTCTCAAACACACACACACACACTCTCTCACACTCACTCACTCACACACACACACACACAGAGAGAGAGAGAGAGAGAGAGAGAGAGAGAGAGAGAGAGAGAGAGAGAGAGAGAGAGAGAGAGCCGAGAGATGCCTCGGGTGAATGTTTTGTTGTAGGCCAATAGAGCATATCCAGCCTATAGTATGTTTTAGGAACAGGTTCAAGTTTCTTGATAGTGTTTTATAAAAAGGCATGTATTACCCCATGTGTTGGCAAAGTTAATGTAGGCTATAACTTCCCTCATTCTCCACCTCAAGCTGGTGTGTGGTGAGCGTTCTGGCGCATAATGGCTGCCGTGCATCACCCAGGTGGGTGCTACACATTGGTGGTGGTTAGTGAGGTTCCCCTTCACTGTGAAACGCTGTGATGTGAATATAAATGTAATGTTATGGTTATGGTTATGGATTTAGCAGACGCCTTTGTCCATAATGTGTTGTTGATGATGTGTTCAAAGTTCAAAAATAAAAAAAAAATCAGTGTATAGCTTGTTTAAATGCTTGTTTAGTGAATTATATAGTCTGTGCAGACAATAGAGCACTGTTTCTTTGGCACAATGTTAATAATGTTTCATAGCACATATAATAACAGGCCCATATCAACCACCCTTACTGTGAAGCAGGTTTGTGGGTGGTTGTCAGTACTGATGTCGCATCTTAGAGCTTCATTACCTGCTATATCCACAGCTAATAAAATATAAGACATTGCTGATGTAATTCGTTACTTGCCCTGAGTAACCTATCGGGATGCATTATAAAATACATTTTATGCCATGTATTCTAATCTGTAGTGGAATACGTCTCAACACTGACTATTACTGTCTCTCTTTATTTGTTAAGAGGCGAATTAAAGCTAGACAAATGTGTCCAAATGCACAAAAGCCACAACTGCCTATTGCCCAGTGAGTCAATTGCATCTCTCACATACTTCTATTTATCCATCTAAATGAACATTTGTTCCTTTCTTCCAAATGGCTATAGGCCACTGAATAGGTTGACTGATAAAATGCATGCCCATGCAGCTGTAGTTCAAGCCATTCAAAGTATCTGTGATTTATTACTTGTCTGTTAGATGAAGTAATATATGTATTCATGACTGACCATACAACACAGACTGTGACCCGGTCCCCTTCTTGTAACCCCCAAGCCCACCCTTTGCCACCAGACCCCCATTACCTCAGTGTAAAGCGGACAGATAAGGGTTGTAATTGCTGTGGATAATTAGCTATTTGCTCAGTGCCAGAACAGCTGTGAACTAGACTGCAGCTGTTAATAGTTTGCTCGCTGGCTTGCTCACTCACTCTGACTCCCTCACTCATTCACCAACTCATTCATCAACTCTGTCTCTCACTCACTCACTCACAAATGTCCCTAAGTCACAGCAGCACAGAACAATACTCACCCATTCACTCATTCATAGTTTGCTCGCTTGCTCACTCACTCACTCTAACTCACTCAGTCATCCACACATTATCTCTCACTGTCACTCACAAAATCCCCCACAGAGTCACAGCAGCACTGAACAATATAGGTCTAATAGTGCAGTGAATTCAGAGTCGGGCTTCAAGATTTCAACAAATTTTCTACTGCATTTTGTGATTTAACTAACTCACTGTGTGAGTGTGTGTGTGTGAGAGTGTCTGCACATGTACATGAAGGTCTTGAGTGTTGAGAACACATGCATGTCAAGAGGGAAGAGTGAAGACATTTAGTAACTGGAGTTGGCGGTGCTCTCAGTCCAGCCAAGGCCACTCTCAGGGCTATCAGGAAGCGGATCTCTGCAGCGTTATAACCAGCCTCACTGAGAACCTTGAGCCTCATGGCCAGGTTAAAGGTGTGGTTTGTCAGCTGGGAGGATGTAGTGCACAGTGTCAGGGGCAGCTCGTAAATTAGCCCAAAGTCTATAGCAAACTACCATCAAACATTGGTTCAAAAGATGTGTATTCATGATTGAAAAGAAAACATTTTGATATTGCTCAACTCCTTACATGACCTATATGGCAGAATTACTTACACTGCCACTGAGGTGTATTTTTTTTAAACTTCATTTAATTTTGTTATTAACTTAGTGTTATTTCCAGGAAGTCAATTTCCTGTGTTTGAATGCCGTATTTCACAAATTCACAAGCAGTTTCATCTTTTCAAATATTCTTCAGTTTCATTTCATTTAATTATCAACAAGACCCATGGCAAGTGCAGCCTGTCGGGTATAAAAGTTAATTTGTGTGCCCTGGCCACAAACATTTACTGCGGCCACTAATGTCTATGTCCCATTATCAGATTAAATATGGCATCCTTGATGCTATGCTGAAGGATGCTATGGCTGAAAAAAGGAAAACCAGCATGCAGGGCATTTCTAGTCTAATTAATGCCACTTGGCACTGTGGGACAATCAGCTAATTACAAAGTACTTGGAGAACAAGAGAGGAGATGTACTATTGCAAGTGACCTTCTCGGGGAAACCTAAACAAACATAGGAGGCCCTATTGAATGAAAATAATTTGCCAGCTTCACCCAGCCCACCAAATTGCAATTAACGCGACCTACTCATTTCTCCCTCTTCTTTCTTCTAATCTAGCTGGGACCCCGTGTTAACCTCCTATTCAGCAAATCAAAGTGAGATTGTGTGTTTATGTGCAGTGCTTGTCAATATTCTTGTCTGATTATGTGTTGTGATTAAACACAGCTAACATGAGGCTCTTGATATGTGGAGTTTTGGGGGGGTTTTGCTGAAGTGGATTTGCAATCTGCCTGGCAGCCCATGGGAGAGTTGGATTTCCAAATTGCTAAACAAAACAAAAACAAAACAAAAATGAATGAGTCACTTGTGTCATTGTTGTTAAGAAGTACCCATGACCTCTATTGCGGTAAAAGGACAGGGGAGAGAGAGAGCAAGACAGAGGGGAAGTTCGACGTTCTGCAAAAACAGGAACAGAGACTACAACATCAGTAATTAGCGGACCATATTTTAATTCATACAGTAAAGTGTGTGTGTGTGTGTGGGGGGGGTGCATTTATCACAATGCCCACAACATGAAACATAATCCATCTTCCACACATTCAGTTCAACCATTGAGTTCTGCGGTGGCCTCAGGCCGCCAAACATTACACCCAGTGACCATCTGCAACCAATCAGGACCAGGCTCTACTCAGCGTTTTCACCAGAGAGGCTTGTAAAGTCCGAGGGCAGAACCATGCCTCCTCTGTGTCCCCTGAAAGAGGAGGGGGAGAATTAAACAAATGTGGCAAATTGGTATCATGTGTACCCTGATACCGAGACATTACAGAGGAAATGGCTCTCATGTCATGTTTTGTTCCATGTCCTGGCTCTACAACACTGCATGAATATTCATCGATTGTCTTGTACTGTACCATGTTAAGCACACACCATAAACTCCATGGGGCTTTGAGGGGGTCTTGTCCCACCTACTTCCTATCATGACGTACTGTATGGTCCTGGTCTGATTTTCTCCTCAGCTGCTCTTACTCACAACCTTCCGTATCCGGTAACTATCAGGCATGCATTCCCAGGAGTGATGTTCTTTACAATATGTCGAGCATCCTGCCAAGATTTTATATCTAGGTGACAACTGAGAATACCACTGAGAGTAGATGGGCAGATTTCCATAAAGTAACACCCTTATGTCAGGAGATGTAGAAAGTGCAGAGTGCTGCTCAATGATAATGTAAGTGCAGGCCAATCGATCCAACAGAAAATATGGAATAATTTTAACACTGAAGGAACACTGGTGATTGTAGGAAATTACAGTGGGCTTCATGGTGTGTATACAAAAACGTGGGTTGTTTGTGTGTGTGTGTGTGTCTGTGTGCAAAGGGGATGGAGGGTGGAATAAACTTGGCCCCCACCACAAATACAGGAAACACAAAATCTCCTGACCTCATTTCCTTTCACGTCACTCCTCACCCACAAAACAAAACAAAACATGCCATCTGCTTATTGTTACCACCTCCTCTACAGCTACTTACCATGTGGACATACTACTGACAATAAAAAGTAATTCATAATTTACTGTTGGAGTTACTAATATTATATTACTTAACATTTGTGAACTGCATATAAAAAAAAAAACACTAAACCATTTACAAATACTACAGTTCTTGGGTTTACCATTTTCATATCTGTCAGTTGCAATGTCATTCTCACAATGTGAAGGTTTAGGTCTTGAGTTTTGAAAGTTTTATGCTGCAATTGTTAACATAGTGCGAAATGCAGAGAAGGGATTTAATGGCTACAAGACAAATAGCCATCTAAGATCTAAGCTCTTGTCATCAAAAGGGAGTCAAGTAAAAACATGAGATGCTGACTTCCTAACACAAAGTAGTGAGCCTGCCAATCAGAAAGGGGCTTGCGGAACACTAACTGGAAGTCTGGCAAAGTACCATCAGGGATTACAGAGATGAGGCAGCACGAATCTCAGCAACTCATGGAACACAGCAAAGTCAATGGAGATGAAAGTGCTGAGTGTCAAAAAGACTGATTGCGTCATGACGCCATCGGTGGTGTGTGTTTTTATGCGTGTGTGTGTGTGTGTGTGTGTGTGTGTTTGTGTGAGGGACGCTGTTGCCAGCATCTGTTTTACATTTCAGTTTCAAAAGAGTGATCAGAACATGAGCTCGAC
Organism: Alosa alosa; assembly: GCF_017589495.1. Lineage (NCBI taxonomy): Eukaryota > Metazoa > Chordata > Actinopteri > Clupeiformes > Clupeidae > Alosa > Alosa alosa. The sequence goes on from NC_063204.1 coordinate 25,585,299, forward strand.
ACACGCGGTCAAGAGGTGACAGATCTCACAGGCAACATTAAGGGAGAGCATGGGAACTGTGTCCACCCCGTGACACCAGCAATCTACAGCACATCATCGCATTACTCTATATCAACCGAACATTAGCATATGAGACAGTAAGGCTGAGTACTGAGATGCTTCAAAACTGTAAAAACAAATAAAAACAAACACGTTTCACGATCAGGGTAAGCCCTTGACATTATAACCACATACATGTGTTTGTGCCTCAAAATATGTCATTATGTTGGATAGCGCCCTGTTATGATTAATGACTAGACATTTTTTTTATTCAAAAAATGTAGATTTATCTAAAAATTGATGTTTTAATTTTAAAACTACACCACTTTACCACATCATATTACAAACTGCGGAGGACTGATTTGTGTTTCTGACGCTCTACTGATTCGTTCGAGAGCAACATGTGTTCAAGTCAAGAGCATCAAGCTACAGTCCAGCCAGTGTAACTTGTGGTTTGGATTTTTTTAAAGATCCTATGTGCTGCTGCTGTTTTGAGTCACCATTGACCATGGACTTTATTAATTGTTTTATGTAGCCTATCACACTCACATTTAATGGGTACGCTGGCGACTTTGCCGCACCGTCTATGCTGTTTGTGTTGGAGCGCTTTGGGTTGCACTCTGTGCATTAAAACGTGCTATATACATAAAGTTACCTTACCTACCTACCTACCTACCCTAAATTATGTCAACACAAACTACACTACAAATATTTAACGTTTAATGTTTCAGATGTCCACTCAAACACATCTATTGGATTGGAAGTACATATCCAAGAATTATCAATGACCATTCGCCATGAACATTTTTGGATGCAGATGAAACACATACAGACACACACACGCACGCATGCATGGACATACAAACACACGAACGCACACACACACACACACACACACACACACACACACACACACACACACACACACACACACACACACGGCACGCGCACACACACGCACACTACACTTAATCATTATTATCAAACTGTGCAATAGGTAACAGTAACATTACATTACATTACATTACATTACATTTGGCTGACGCTTTTTAACCAAAGCGACTAACAACATGGTAAACAGTAAGTTTTTAGAACAATTCTCACAATTTTAGGACAGTTTAAAAAAAACATTAGAGTACAGTAAGAATAAGTCGTCGGTGAGTGCTGTTTTTAACAGTTACTTGTCAGTTTAAAACGGCTGGTGAGTGCTAGGATCAGTAAGACTTGTTGTAAGTGTTGCTATGAGAGTAGATGTTCTCTAAAGAGCTGGGTCTTCAGGAGTTTTTTGAAAGTGGAAAAGGATGTCCCTGCCCTTGTAGGAACTGGCAGTGTGTTCCACCAACGAGGAACAACAGATGAGAAAAGTTTGGATTGGCTTGAGCGTGCGGTGGTAGAGCTAGGCCGATTCGTCAGAGGAGCCTTAGCGGTCTGGAGGTAGTGTAAGTCTGTATGAGGGCATTCAAGTAGGTGGGAGCAGAACCGAGACTACTTTGTAGGCAAGCGTTAGAGACTTGAATTTGATGCGGGCGCCATAGGTAGCCAGTGTAGCTGGATGAGCAGCGGGGTAACATGTGCCCTTTTGGGTTGGTTGTAGACCAGCCGCCCGGCGTTCTGGATCATCTGAAGTGGTTTCACCGCGCAGGCTGGGAGACCTATCAGGAGGGCATTGCAGTAGTCGAGTCGTGAGATGACTATTGCCTGAACCAGAAGTTGGGTAGCATCTTGAGTCAAGTAAGTCCTGATTTTCCGTATGTTGTAGAGTGCAAAACAGCATGCCCGGGCGACTGAGGCAATCCGAGAAGTTTATCCGGCAATGATCCGAGAAGTTTAGTTGGTTGTCAAGAACAACTCCTAGATTTCTTGCAGTCCTGGTCAGTGAAACAGACAGGGAGTCAAATTTGATGTTGATGTCGTGGTGTATGGTAGGTTTAGCTGGGATGACCAGCAGTTCAGTCTTTGAGAGGTTCAGCTGGAGGTGGTGTGCCTTCATCCATGTAGCTATGTCTGAAAGGCAATCCGAGATCCGTGCTGAAACCAGGGGGTCGTCAGGTGGAAAGGACAGATAGAGCTGTGTGTCGCCTGCATAGCAGTGGTATGAGAAGCCGCGAGCTTAACGGATAATCTGTCCCAAGGAGGTGGTGTAGATAGCAAAGAGGAGGGGGGCCCAGCACTGAGCCCTGGGGACCTGTGGTTAGATGGTGGTGCGGATAGCTGACCAAGCCATGATACGTTAAACGGCGTCCTGTGAGGTAGGATTCAAACCAGGAGAGAGCAGAACGGAGATTCCCATGTCAGCTTAGTATAGAGAGAAGGATACGGTGATTAACCGTGTCAAAGGCAACCGATAAGTCAAGCAGAATGAGTACTGATGACCGGCGGTCAGCCCTGGCTTTTTTAAGGCTTCTGTTACAGACAGCAGAGCCGTTCCGGTAGAGTGGCCGCTTTTGAACCCAGACTGATTTGGATCCAGAAGGTTGTTCTGTGAAAGGAAGTCAGAGACCTGTTTGGAGACTGCTTTCGTTCAATGCCTTTGGATTGGAAAAGGCAGTAGTGAGACAGGGCGGTAGTTCTCGATTTGAGCAGGGTTGAGAGAAGCTTTCTTAAGTAACGGTGTTACCGGGCCATTTTGAACGCTGTTGGAAATGTGCCGGAGGTTAGCGAGGCATTGATCACATGTGTGATAGCTGGGCGATGGTCGGGCTGATGGACTGAAGTAGGCTCGTAGGTATAGGGTCCAGCGAGCATGTGGTAGGGACGGCTGCATGTCAGGAGTCTGGACACTTCACTCTCGGAGAGAGGCGTGAATGCTGAAAAAAGATGTTCCAGTAGTCCCTAGAGGTTGTAGGAGTCGCGGTTATCTGAGTCAGATGCGTTGAGTGGGCATATAGAGAATTGACTGCTGATTGCCGCCACTTTGTTTGTAAAAAATGAGGCGAGGGTATCTGCAGTAAGGCTGGATGGAGGAGGAGGCAGCTGAGGGTTGAGTAGCGATTTGAAGGTTGAGAAAAGTTTTTAGCGTGTCTGTAGCGCTGTTGATTTTGTCATGGTAGAAAGCAGTCTTAGCAGCAGTGATGCTGGCTGAGAAGGAGGTCAGGAGTGTCTGGTAATTTTGAGGTCGCCAGCTAGTTTGGATTTGTGCCATTTCCTCTCCGCGGCTCTGAGTTTGGTGCGCAAGCGATCGGAGGGTATCATTTAGCCATGGATGAGAATGTTTGGATCGAGCTGGCCTCGTGGTAAGAGGGCACAGCTTCGCCCAGACACGAGGTCAGTGTGGAGCAGAGCGAGTCAGTGGCTTCATTAACCTCCAGAGAGGAGAAGGTGTTGAGTGGAGGTAGACCGGAGGCAACCACAGAGGAGAAGTGCGTTGGAGACAGGTTCGGATGTTGGGCGAACGTGACCATCGGCTGAGGAGCCGGAGGCTGTTCTGACAGGCTGACGTTGAACTGGATGAAGAAGTGGTCAGAAAGATGGGAGGCGTCACCATGAGGGTGTCTGTGCTGCAGTTCCAGTGAAGATCAAGTCAAGCTCTTTGCCAGCTTTGTGAGTCGGTGGGCTTTGAACCAGTTCGAGGTCAAAGGAGTGGACCAGGGCCAAAAGTCCGCTGAGCCTGGGGCATCTAAGTGGATGTTCATATCACCGAGAACAAGAAGCGGACAGTCATGCTCAGGGATGGAGGATAGCAGAGTGTCAAGTTCGTCAATAAAGTCGCCTAGTTGGCCTGGAGCGGTAGATGACCAGCACGTAGAGTTTTGCTGGGGCGATCACTGTGATGGCATGGAATTCGAATGAGACATATTTGTTTGAAGGCAGTAGCGGGGTGAATTTCCATTTGTTGGAGATCAGCAGGCCGTTCCGCCTCCTCGTCCAGATAGGCGAGGGGTGTGGGATAGTGTAAGGTTAGTGGAGAGTGCAGCGGGGGTGGCAGTGTTCTCTGGTTTGATCCAAGTCTCAGTGAGAGCAAGAGTTCCAATGAAAGGTGGTTGGCATAGCCAGCTATGAAGTCGGTTTTGTTGACTGCGGATTGACAGTTCCACAAGCCCATGGAGAAGGAGGTTTCTGTCGGTGAGGACCGTTTAAGTTCCTGGAGGTGAAGGGATTTCTGCCCCTTTGACATTTCTGCCCCTTTTGGCATGATGCCGTTTTCTGCAATGGCCGGTGATAACAGATATGGTGGAGCGGCACATTTTGCCGTTACGGTGCCTGTGCTCGGTGAACTTGCACAGGTAAACTTGCTTGTCTTGACCGTGTCCCGTCTTAAACGAGGCTGGCTGAAACGCGGGCCGCCCGCTTATGCTGCCGCTTCAGCAGCAGCCACTATTTTTATTCTGCTAGGAATTGCATGCAGCTGTCCTCCTGTCTCACTAATGATGCATCAGCGTGGCCGCCCTCTGACGTTAAGACAGCTTAGATTGTTCAAAAGGGTGTTAATTACTGTCAACTGAAAGTCCGCTCGCTCACATCGACCGAAACTCACAGTTTCAAGTAGCCTCCTCCCTCAGCTGTTCCCAAACGCCCAGAGTCCAATTCTAACAATTGGAGAGGATTTGGCCAGTAGTAGCCTATGTGTTCTTGCTTGTAACAACATGTCTTGTAACAACATGTAACAACATGTCTTCTAATCTAGTAATAAAAATGACTCTTGTTTTATATTTAACACTTTATGTATATTTATATACTGTACTGACACTTTTCATTATGCCTCTCAACTCTCTCCTTCTGGGCCTCACCTCGTCCATGTGCGCTAGCTACACTAGGCCCAAGTCTTAGTTACTTTTTGCGGGTGGTGGAGAAATTGGACAATTGAATCATGCCTTCTTGTTTGGCTCTGCAAGTCACATAAAAACAAATACATGAGAGCATGAATTACACAATCCTTGGAAATGTCTTACAAAAGCTGGCGTTCTCTTATGTTGGAGAGCTCATTTGGCTAAAGTTTGTGAAGCAAAGTGCCTTGTAAAGACAGCCTTAACTAAGAATCATAGCACCCTTTTACTGGTAAGGAAATATTCCATGAACAACACATACAGGTTTCCTATGATAACAAGCATGATAACTGTTCTGATTACTGATAACTGTAAACTTTAATGATAATTAAACTGTCCTAAGAGTAAACTGTAAGTATCAATCTGCGGTCCGTTACTACTCTCTCTCAGAATTAGCATTCCTACAGCCCTGCACAGCTGTGCTTGATGGTTAATGAGGTGTGGCTTTAGAACTGACCTTTGTGGCCACAGAATATGCAAACACGCCTGCGTCTATTTTCAGATAGTCTGCAAGGTACGTTGTCAAATTCATTTGACATTTTTCACAGTCAAGCAGAAATTAATCTTGACTGACTGACATTTAAGAGAGGGCTCTCAAACATGAACTAAAATGATTCAAATTCATATACTGTTCTACTTCCAACTGATACAGAATCACAGCAACTCTACTGAGCCTTCCCAAGACAGCACCTATGACAGCAGGAATGGCCGTTACTTAGAAGGAAATGTTGTTATTAAAATTATGTGTATGTGTGTGTGTTTGGGCACGCATGTATATAAGTTTAGAAGAACATACATAGCCCTGTGTGTGTGTGTGTGTGTGTGTGTGTGTGTGTGTGTGTGTGTGTGTGTGTGTGTATCTACTTACGCAACTTCCTGTAGATTCTGTATGAAGCTGTTGATCTGGTCCTGTGGGAGATCTCCATCCAGGCGGGCCAAATATGTGTATAGACTCACAAACGTCTCATAGGGAATATGAGCAGCACTGCCCTCTGGGTCGTCAGTGAGGATCTCACACGCACACTTCAGAGCACTTATGATGGACTATGGGAGAAGAAAAAACATTTTTTGTTATCAAAATGGGCAGCATCTGTAGCACAATGTACAGCAGTTGTGCTACAGATTTATCGATTCATAGATTTTATATATTCCATGATACATTTAAGTTACAATTATATTAAATTAAGTTACAATTACAATTAAATTAAAATGAAAAGAATTCAACTGTGAAACATGCATAAGCCTACAGCCAAGAACATTAAAAGCCGCTGTTATGAGTGGGATTCTGAGCAATTAAAGGCTCAATGCTGCCACCTAGACATTACAAAGAGGAACTGCATACTGGTACAAACTTCACATTATAGGCTAGAGACAAACAGACATTATTCAAGGTACCATCAGAGATTCTAAGCGATTTCTAACACTTTTTTGACACATTCAAAGAATATCTCCTCATGATCCGCTAGCTCTCTATTCTGTGAATCAAGTGTTAAAATATATATAAACAGCCCTGGCTCCGTGAACTCCAACAAAGTGGGGCAAGCCTGTCCCCCAAATATAACATTAACATAAAGGGGAGTTTGTGGAGGGGATTGGTTAGCTTTCCAGTGTTTTGTTGGTGTCTTGGTACAAATAGCAACGGGGCATGACGTCATTCAAATAACAACGGACAAGATGCCAGAATCGCTCTTTGTACCTTTAAAAAAGGAGAGCAATAGCTGTCGATGTTACATTTGCCAAATATCCTACTCACCCCACCCAGTGCACTGCATCCAAGAGCAAAGAACTCCATCCAATCAACCACATCACCGAAATTGCCCAGAGAAAAGAGTGAATCCAGTTGGTCTGAGGGCAGGCAGAGCCCTCTCCACTTCTCCTGCAACTCTGCTCTGCTCACAGACTTTTGGGGGGAAAGCTTTTAAAAGAAAATAACACACACATATCTTTATTACACAGCTTTCAATGGTGCAAGCACGGGGTAGATTTTTACATTCTCTTCACAGAAAAAAGCATGTATTTCATTATGTATTTAAACATTTTCTGCTTACTTGTTTGTGAAGGACTTTGAGAAAAGCTGGGGAGAGTCCAGAGGTTTGTGTCGTTGCTGTGGATGGTAGGCCTAATTCTAACCTCTCTTTGGCTGGAAGAATTTCACCTTTTGATAAAGCTGAAAAGTAACTATAACGAGGAGAATCTCCATCAGTGATGTAATTTGTTGTCTTATTGACTATGAAGTTCATTTATAAAATGCAAAGGCTATGATTTTGTGTTATAGTGAAACGATATATTGTTCTAATGGTACTTACGCAGCAGACCATTTAAGCACATCATCTGGCTGTGTTTTTATAGCTGCTTTGGTAAACTGTTTCAAAATATCAGGCAATTCTGGAGGAATGTTAATTTGTTGAGCACAGTACATCGTATCAGGTGGCGGCATTGTGGCACAGTAATTTTAAAGTACAATTGTCCTGAAACAACAAACAAAAGTAAAGAATACAAAATGTTGTTAGGCAGGACTAAATGTTTTTCTTGTACAGGATGCATCAACACAATGTCTGATCTTTAGTTTTAAGTTTTGAATTTACCACCGAAAATATCCTTTGCTCTCTGAATTTGGAGAAATAGTAGTAGGCCTCCTAAGCTCTTTAGCAAGAATTGGGCTAGATTGCCTGCCCCACACACTGCCATTCAAAGTCTAATACCATTGCAAGCTGACAAGTGTTTTAGCAACAGCTTACTAGTTTACGTTATATGTAGACTTACCGTGAATAGAAACGGAGTGACGCTCTTAGAGCAATAACATCCAAAGTACCAGCAAAGATATTTAAAATCGTGAAACAAATGGAAATTTTCAGAATCAAAAATCAACCTAGCCGACTTTTCAATTGCCTAGCAACCATTGTTTGATCTTACGTCACGTAGCAACCAAAGATAAAATTCTAGTCACGTGTTAGGTTGCCAAATATTTAGATTCAGCTCTAAAACGAGTGCAAGACACATACTATACACTATAAATGATTTACAGCAGATAACTCAGTTTATAAATATTTTTTAAAAATCAGTTTTTCACCTCTTCTGTTTAAACTCGAAATAGGCTTCCAATGACTGCTTGCTAGTCAAAACTGAAAGTCCTCCTTAAAAACAAGATTATTATGCCTTAGTAATGACACAATTTCTTCAAATAACACTATTACTGTTGCATGCATTTAACTTTACTACATATCACAAGTAAGTAACGTCATGCAAAAAATGCAAAATGCAAAATACAAATGCAAAATCTGGCAACTGTTTTCTGGCGTTTGCTGTACTTGGAAAAATGTAGTGCTAGCATGTTCCATTTGTTTTGTCCACGTAGTATGAGGGTTACAGAAGTTGTTGCTGTCAGTGTCAGTAAATACAGGAATGTCACTGTATACAGTAGATTAACATTTTTAACATTTTAGATTGCATTTGCTGTTGCTTGACACACGCGGTTTAGAATTGACCATAGACCGTAAACAAAGTGAAAGTAAGTTTGATCTAAACTAAGCTAAAGTAATTTCCGGATAGCATAGGCTAACGTAACATGTTAATTCAGCGCTCTGGTGCACGATGTCAGTTTGTTGATAACCCTCTTTATTTTCTCGTATCATAACGTTATCATAACTTATTCGGACTTGCGTCAGTGCTCTTGTCAACACGAAGTTGCCTGAAAAAAGTCTGCTGAAGCAAAAGTACGCTAACCTGGCAGTGCAGCGTCTTATTGAAATGGATGTGCAGACATATTTAAAACGCATTGGTTACTCTGGGCCAGTTGTGCCAAGGTTAGGAACTTTGCAGGAGATACACCGCTGCCATATGTTAGCGGTGCCTTTTGAGAGCCTCACCATTCATAGTGGTGGAAAAATTAAATTGGAACTTTCCTGGATCTATGAAAAAATAGTCGTGCAGCGTCGAGGAGGTTTTTGTTTCGAAAACAACGGACTTCTTTCCTGGCTTTTGGCTCAGTTGGGATTCCAAGTAACCATACTCGCAGCCCATGTGAGAAACCGATTCACATGTTTGTACGGTCCCCCTTTTGATCACATTGTCATAATGGTGACCCTCGAGGGACACAGGTGGCTATGTGATGTGGGCTTCGGGGCTTGCTATGAGCTACCCCTCTCTCTTGAAACACTCAGTCCTCAAAAGCAGGTTCATGGAGTCTTTCGGCTGAGACATCAAGGAGATATGATCTTTCTGGAGAGCAGTGCAGAAGCACAAGGTGATGGTGTGCAAGGTGAAGTAAAAGATACAACTCTGGGAGGTGAGATAAGTTGGACAGAGCTCTACAAGTTCACCCTCCAGCCTCGACAGTTGGAGGAGTTCAGAAATATGTGTGAATATCACCAGACCTCCCCCAGCTCTCTCTTCTACTGCAAGTCTCTCTGCTCTCTCCTTTTACCCCATGGCAGGATCACATACATGGGTCATAAACTAATAGTCACCACTTACCCGACAGAAGACGGACGCCCTGTGGTAAAAACCACACAAGATCTAACTGATGATGAGATACCACACATGTTAAAAGACAAGTTTGACATTGAGCTTTCTTCTCCACTCATTCCAAAGGATGCAGACATTGTGCCTCCCTCAGTCAAGTACTAACACAGTGACTGTTCTGAGAACCAAATATACATTTATAAACTGTATCACAACATGCCCATATGATATACAGGGATGTAGTGGTAAAATAAGAAGTGGGTAAACTATGAATTCTGTGATCACGGTAAAGTGGGCTGCACTATGTTATGCGGTATCGGATCTTTAGAAAAGGCATTCAGAACATGTCTGATGATGGTGGAGGTTACTGTCCAATGTTTATAATAATACAAGTGGTATTAAATGGTTCCTAGAGTGTTGAAGAGTGTACATATTGTGATTGTGGATAATACCGTGTTATTTTTAAAAAGTTGCAATTGGTGAATAAACTCTTTTGAGAGGTGCATAAACTTCTGAGGTGGGTAAACTGTGTTTACTTGTGTTTAGCCTCCACTACATCCCTGCCCATATACATTCCAATGCTACAGACAACTCATTACCTTGGTAGGCAGTGCCACCCAGATCACTCCAGTTCTGGCTGACTCACTCTCCTGCTGATACTTTTCACATTCAGAGCTTGACTATGGGTGGTTCCCCCTTTCATGCCAGAAGCTCTTAGCAAGCATCAGTTTATGGAATGAAGCTATGTTTGGACTGTATTTGAATATAGACTGAATTGGCTTTGAAAATACTGCCCTGATGAAAACTGTATAGTTGAAACGCATTGGCATGTAGCCAATTTTGATTAAAGGCTTTTTATATTTATCAGGAGTGCCTCATTTTTCTTATTCAAGTTTACTTAATAGACTATTTGAACTTCTAAAAGAATGCACTATTAAGTCTACCGTATTTTACCTATGCATAAGCCACATGAGGCTAACTATGTATTAAGATTGTATAAAGTTAAAAAAATCTGTGACCCCCCCCCCTCCCCCTAATCCCTGATTTTTAAGCAATTAAATTAATAATTGTATTAACTTTCACCTGGCTCACTGACTTTTATATCATATTCAAGTAAAATATGTGTGTATGATGGTGGTCCACATTTTGAATTGCAGTATATTAGCCCTTTAACACAAAATAGTGACAATTTGCTTTAATAAATTAATATACATTTTTAGAAATGTACAATGGTTGTTCTATTAATCAATGTGTGTGAGGTATTTACATATGTACAGTCCTCAGTACGTTGCAAGGCAATGACAACACACACACACACACACACACACACAATGCGCACACACACGTTCACACACCCACATACAATTGTCACGACACAACCAAATGGCAAATTAGCTGTACAATTTCATGATTGACATCTTATGCATGCTAGTCTTGGGGCGGGTAGACTGGTGGAGGAGCAGCACTAACTCTGTTTGCCTTTCTCTCATAATTTACCAGACGTTGCCCCACAAGATACCTGGAGTGAAACAAACAAACAAAAAACAGCGTTACAGAATACGGAGAGCATGAGGCATTGCACATTACGTTTACATGAAATGGAACAAATTGTTCAACTCACTTGTCATTTTTGATGTGTTCGTAAAGCCGCTTGAACTGGCGGATTTGGAAGGTGAGGATCCCCAGCAGTGAGACCACCATGAGCAGGAAGGGGTAGATCCTCCTCTGGACCAGGATGCGCATCTCAGGGGTCACTCCTGCACAGCAATAAACCCGTCCACTCAGACCTCATACAGCTCACACTCATAGATGCTGCACATCATTAGCTTATACGTTACATTACATTTGTACAAGGACAGGTTTTCGGCCATCAGTGTTATATTATTATGTCCTCCCTACAACTTCAGTGCACCTATCCACCATGTTGTGGATTTTGGTCTTACCTTTTGCCATTAGCACCTTAGCCATGACTCAACAACTCACTCACTCAGATGTAGTCACACAGCTAATGAGCTCTGTACACTAGCCACTAGCGTAGTGACAAATTTGTCTTTGTCTTGAAGTTGGTAAACCAGTTTCCTGTTTGTTGAAATCACGGTCAACAAGCACCTGAAGACGAGTGCTTCAGTTGTACCAAAACAAGAAATACAATGTACGCGACTGTTTTTAAGCTTCTTAAAACGGTGTGTGGCTCTAAAGAGCACTGCTGTGTGCCCCTCTGCTTGGCTTCAAGTCAATATAAAAGTGATTTTAGCTTCCAACTTTTTCCTGAAAATGCCAGCGTACGTACACAGTGGCTGAACAAAATAGGATTTTTGGTGCCAGAGCACACATTTTAGTATAACTGACTCACTCATCTTCAGTATTGTGTTACTCAAACCCATATTGTTACAGTTTCAGTATAAGACAAGTCTATGAAAAAATACAATGCTAATTTCTTAAATAACTGCGATTTAAAATTGCCGAACTTACCAATGAGGGGAGTAATCCCGACAGCAATCACATAGGGCACAGCAAGAGAGAGCAGCAAAACTGAAATGACTGGAGCCGCCAGCTTCCGGATTATGAAATGTAGATCAATGTTGCGGATGCCATTGGCATACACCTTTGTAAACACAAAATACACAAAACGAATTAACAAACGGCTAAAAGATAGAGTGGCATTTATACAATTAGTGACTCAGGCAATTGATTAGTCTCATGGGATCAGGTGGCGTGACATAACAAGAGACCACAGTGTGGAGTCAGTTCACAAGGTTATGTTGTTGAAGCTGCTTGTATGTTTGTCTATGAGCAGGATTACATAAAATCAGGATTACATAAAATCAACTAGCCTGATTTTGATGAAACAGAGGTAGCATGGGCTAGAGACAAAAAAACATTAATATTTGGAGTGGCTGCAAGTATGACTTGCCAATGTTGCCAAATTTGGCATTGGCTCTTAATACTCCTGTATGCCCTGCCTTCAGGATATGTCTGGACATTTCAAATGCCATTAGCAGTGTAATCGCTACCATCCACCGATGGACATGTGCTAATATACATCTGTCTATGCAAGACCTGGGCAGTGTTTGATGTGATTCAGGAAGACCTCCCAGCAAAAGCTCACGGGTGCCCAACTGTGAGCCACAGAACTAATCCCAACCTTCCTCTCTACAAAATATGTTGGCACAGGGACTGGAGGTTAATGAACAGCAGAGGAGCCTGTTTAAACCCACCTGCTCGATCACAGTTTTCAGCCACCACTGGGGGCCCATCAGGGTAATGGCAGCTATTATTTTGGCGTGGAGCACCCCAAGGGCCCAGTCCTGTGGCACAAACGAGCAAAGCAGTCAAGCAAGGGCATTTTACAAAGCAATACAGGGAGTCTTTAGAACACACTGGGCCTTCATTTCATTGGCTTGTAAGGCTGGTGAGAAGCAACAGTCAAAGCAACAAGCCAGGTCTGTCACACATTAACTAAATGGTATTTGGGAGCACTGTGCGGACTTACTCATGTTTGCGCTGAGCATCTTGCTCATGGTGTTAAATTAGCAAAAATACTTAGCCAGACTTTGCTTGTTGCCAGATGAAATTAGGGCCTTTCATTTCTTTGCTTTGTTTAGGTGACTTAAGTGTTGGCTTTTTTAACCTGATTATCTGAAAGTAACATTGGAATAGGCAATACAAAGTCGATTCAAATCAATATAAAAGCGATTTTAGCTTCCACCTTTGTCCTGAAAACGCCAGCCTACATGCATTACGTAGCTAATGCAGCTATGTTGACCTTTAGAGTTTTACATTTTTTCTTGGACAACATACAACTTGCAGGAATAATACTGTTCAATGCTATGACATATTAACAGAGATCACTAAAAAAAAAACTGCATACTGGTATTTTTCGCTAGTTGTTTACACAGTTTTCACTAGCTGTTTACACAGACCAAGCAATACTGCTTTTTAATAACTAAAGTCAGCCATGTTGTGACCATGGTTGAAGTCTAACCTAGTTACCTAAGAGCTATGAAAGGAAAGGTCAGTGTGGAAACTATCCAAGTTGGCAGACCCAGCACGTCATCTGTACAGTTGGCTTTATGGTGTGGACGTTGCACTTACAGACTTTGACTTCAGCACCGTAGAGTGGTGTTCATGTGTGCAAGTAAACAGATAAACATAGGTATATACTCACACACAGACACATATGTACAATACATACATACATACATACATACATACATACATACATACACCCACCCCCACACACCCACACACCTGCCAGGGGTAGAAGAGAGGCGTTTGATCCAGTGGAACCCGAAGTGGAGCCACAATCACCAGCTGGAATAGTAGACCTAGCAGTAGGGGAATGACCCCTGCCACCAGTACAGCCACAACCACAGTTTTCACAATCTGCAAGCAAAACATCAAATTAAATAAAGTGTTCATTACAACATATTCCACCACTGGAAGATATAAAACACATCTATCGCAGTGATTTTACTCATAAAGACTATGCTATGCTCCTATTCTAGCAAAGAATAAATAATGAAGAACAAATTTAAACCCAATTAAAATGTAAAGGATTTTAATTTGACTGAAAGTAAATGACCGGTTACCATGAGGGACCACTCGTGTGCCTTCTGCAGAATGACCCGGCGGCCCTGGGGCATCCACGCCAGGAGGAGGGTGATGCCCCGGATGGACAGCCAGCACACGTACAGGCCGCACGCCGCAGTGTACAGCTCGTGAATCTTCGAGCTGCCCGTCCAAAAGGACATCAGATAGCGCCCGGCAAAGACTGACCCATGCGAGACGGAAAGAAACAGACGGTTGAGTTGAGACCATGATCATCTGAAGCTTTTAGCACAAACAACAGTAATCACTGATTCCTCATTGAGGTCTTCATTGCTATTAGATATATATATTAGATATATTGTATAGAGTTAAAAGAAGCTTTATTAAGCATTATGATATTCAAGCTGGGCTATACCAGAAGCGCATCTGCAGCGCTACATTCACAGAACGTAAAAATTGTTTTACAGGACCGGTCTAATTTTTTCGAATGTGCGCAAGACTCATGTCTGGTGTAGCAAGTTCTATTGATTATAGTGGAACTTAGTTGTTGCAGCATACGCTACGCAAACGGTACGCTTCAGTTGCATGCCCAGGGTTGCCCTACTATAAAGCCTTATTTTATAGCATAGTGTTCAAACTTTCAGAGTACATTTTATTTAGGCTATGTACATTATTATAAGGCATACCTCCTTACCATTTATGAATGGTTATGGCAATGCTATATGGGTATAAACCTTTTGGTCTTCAGGTAACATTTCAGATTATTTCGTACAAATACTTGGGATATTGTCTTTCGCCAAAAGCTACTGAAATACAGAAAAACAGGAGGTTGGCTGCTGTGTAGAGTAACTGTGAGGAAAGCTCACCTGGTAAGGTGAGGCAGACCAGACTGGCCACTAACAGCGTGATGCACATCAGTGCAATCAGAAGACCAATCTGGAAACAGAAGACAGGAAAAATGAAACATGCAGCATCTACTGGAATCATCTTTATAAACACTATGGAAATCCTCACTCAACATGTGCATTCTCATTTAGGAGACATATTACATATGTACTTTTACTCAGATCCATAGAAAGAGAGAGTTGCGACACTCTTTCATGTCGCCGCCATGCAATCAATAGTTCCATAAAACCTGTGCAGAATGGCTGTATGGGAGTAGGGTGGGATGTATTTCTGGATGCTGGAGGACGTAATCTAGTAACTCATTGGCTACCGACCAAGTGATTGGCAGTTTTCAGTTCCAAAAGTGCCTCCATAACCCGGAAAATGGTTCTGCTCAGACAGGCTGGCTCACTAGACGGCACCAAGGTTCTGAGAATCGTGAAAACCTGTTTGTTTCCCTGTTGGTTGTCTGAAAGGCACTACATGGTGGTGACAGCAGCCTTACCCTAAAAGGGAAACGGAGAGGCCGGTGATAGGGTTGGAAGCCCACGGGCCCCCCTTGCTGCAGGATGGCCTGGTGGGCCGCGTGGAGCCCCTCTCCCACCGCAGGGATGGCGTTCGCGTTGTTGTTGTTGCGTGGTGCCTGGTTGTTGTTGTTGCCGGCGGCAGCAGCAGCAGGCTGCTGGTCGGCCTCACTCTCTTCCTGGTCTCCCAGTAAGTATGAATGGAGGTCTCTGGGGTGAGGATAGTTCAACAGCATTCAGACACACTGACAATTTAAACAGCATGGCTGCTCTTAAATGAAGCCTTCCACTTGTAGCCTCTAGCAATAGGACTGCTTTGGCATAGCACACTCACTTGGTTAAGAATAAAGAAACTACACAGAATATAAATCCCTTTTGTGTGCATACACAACACAGCCACAAAAACTACAAACACTTCTTCAGTTTATTTAGAGCCCTCACAGTAGAACTGCCACACAACAATAACATCATGCCACTATTGCACTTGCTTCAAATGTTATTGGTTTAATATGTCTATATGCACACTGGTCACATCAGACACATGTGAGGAGGACTTACAGCAGGTATCCAGCGGTGACTGTCCAGGCGCGGACCAGGCCCTTGAGCCACTGGCGGGTGTGTCCCTGTTCCAGCAGAGCAGGCAGCACCACCTGCAGCAGCAGCAGCTCCAGGGACAGCTCACTCACCGGGGCGTCACTGCAGCAGGCCACAGGGGGGAGGCACAGTTAAAAACTGACTCGTCTAACCCATCACAGACAGGGGCGCATTTCCCAAAACCATAGTTGCTAACCAAGTTAGCAAACTTGGTTGGCAATGGGAAATTGCATTGCAACCAACAAACTAAGTTTCTACCAGGTTAGCAACTATGGTTTTGGGAAATGCACTCCAGCACGGAGTGAGCCACTTTGACTCTGGACTACAGAGTGGTTGTGTGGATGGATAATGGTGCCTTAAATCCTAGAGAACTGCTTTATTTGGCTAGGTAAATGTAACTCAAAAAATGTCTGATCATTAACAGCATCGAGGTGACTTGATACTAAATTAAACTTATGAATGATTTTTAACAATATTTCATTCAGTTCCACACAGCCAACATGGAGGGAAACATCCTTCTGCTTTTTTTTCTTGGCAGAGTGTGACAAGCTCTTAGAGGAGAAGATTACTTTACCTGTACAGCATGACATTGTAAGGTAGAAAGCTTGGGAGAATGAGTTTGATCATTCTGATGGGCAGCCACAGCATAAGAAGCACGATAGAACCAAACACCACCTACAAAACAGCACAGACAAACAAACAAAAGGACTGTAAAAATGTGCAGCCAAAGCAAAAACAAGGTATGTGATCAAGCAGCGATCTGATCACTCAGGGATCTGATGCAGCACTTACCACTGAGAGAATAAACCTCCTGAGATGTCTGTAAATTGGCAGATGAATCATCTCCTGGACTGGATTGAAGTCAGGATCGTTCAGATTTCTTAGAAACCACAAGACACCAGGTCTCAAAACCTGAAACAGACAGAGGCATTATAATTAAAAGCATTTTCACATAAATTAACTAATTAAAATCAGGGAATTCTTTCTCAAACCCATAACAGACATGAAGTTCTCAAATGAAATGACATGTTCACCTCTCGCAGCAGAAGGATAAACGAAGCAAAATAGAAGACGTAAACCATCCCCACAAGCCAGTGCAGGAACATGGTCGTCCCAGGGGCTGACTTGAAGCTCAGCTCCCTGTCTTTCAGCGAGGCGTCGAACATTTCCTGCAAAAAAAATAACCCTCATCATTATATCTGAGACTGACAGTCGGTCATGTACAACCATACCATAAATAAAGATAGGCAATGCAAGTTGATGTATATACATAGCACAATTCAAACACACTGATAATTGAAAGTGCTTTATGAATAACTAGACAAAAAGAACAGAGAAAAGTAAGAGATTAAAAGAAAGTAACATGCATCATAACAGTTACCGGTAAATTAAATAAAAAAAATAAACAATTAAAAAGTAGGACCAGACATGACTCATACCAATGAGCAAATGTCGAGCCACCAGCCACAAATGAGGGGGAAAACACCAATTTCAACTACAACCAGCAAGGACACCTGTGGGAGGCAGAATACAGCTTATTTTCACGTTGGTTGAACCGACGAGAGCTGAACTGACGAGAATACATAGTTAGCTTTGCTATGGCTGTATCAACCGATGGAAACAGAAAGAAACATGGGAAATAAAACGTGTTTCACCTTCACCACTATGTAGCAAACTCCTAAGAGACGTCGGGATCTCTGGAATCTCACTAGTGCTGCTATGCCCTGGGCATCAGTCGTTCAGGAAAATGAGTGTCAACATTTCATAATAAATAAAGAAAATAAATCAATCTGAGAAACAATTACAATACACAGTGGTCGTTTCATTGTCAAAAGTTGAAGGATACATGACACAAAATTAAGGTCATGGCCAGCAGTATGTAGCCAACGATGGTGGTTATGAGACCTTCAAAATGTGAGGCCTGGACCTGAATCAGAGGGGAAAATAAAACAATACTTACATTTTTTTTTTCATTTTCATTAAAATGCCTGATGAGTGCATTTCCTTGCCTCTCAAATTTCATGGTTGCCTGAATTTACATGCTGACAGACCAAATCATAAGAAACTGTATACTCACATATTCCTCAAAGCCAAGACCCACAACGGAAAAGTGTCCAATATGATATGGGCAAAATGCTGGGAAAGCAAATATATACAGTTGAGACAAAAATCAAATACGGTTTACATGATGAATAGTGTTGGAAGCCACTAGTCTAGAGAAGAAACGTAGAAAAATATATGTCCACATACCAAAAACCAGGATGAAGAGTGTGTTCAGGGACACCACCCAAAAGACATGCTCCTGGGAAATACAGAAGCACACAGGCCCCAATTATAAACCCTCTGAACTATTGTACAAGTAGCACAAATGTGCCCATATTTAAATATGCTGTTTCGCAATGAAGTATAAAAACATCCAAATTTGCATACCAAAAACACTAGGGACCCATCAAGTCCAAGCATCTGGAGAAAGAAAGTTGCATTTTAGTGTCTTTTAAGAAAGCTTCTTGTTTTATAGTAAACACATTACAGTGAACCATTACAGAAGACACAATGCAAATAAATGCAAATCACAGGTCTTCATTCTGCCCTGCATTTCACAGTGGACAACAGTGAGTATCTCCTGCTCCATAAGCAAATGAGTTGGCACACTCACCCTTTCCCAGGTCAGTTCCTCTGCTGCCCGATCCCACTCCAGAGCATTCCAGTTCATATCATCTGTGTAGACAAGATCATGTCAGCCAGCACAGGCTATTGTTTACATAATCATGATGACATCTTCTCTTTCACACTTGACACTCCATAAAAAAAACAATATACACAACTAGGGGTATAAAGGTATACATATTCGTACTGAACCGTTTAGGTACAGGATGTTAGGTTCAGTACAGATGTGTACCGAATGTACTGAATGCAGTCTTTACCAGTAATCAACAGCAGACTGTTAGACATATGTCAGTTTAGTCAATTAACGTCATAAAATCTTTGAAACCTTTAAAAATACCATTCCCATTGTGCATCAAAAATATTGTCAGTGAATTTTAGGTTACCTACATGCTTTATTAATCGAAAATTAACCGAACCATGACTTCAAAACCGAGGTACAAACCGAATTGTAGTTTTTGTGTACTGTAACACCCCTATAAAAGGCATTTAGCAACAAATTCAATATGTCCTGAATCTGCAAAAAATGTATTCAATATGTGTACCTGCCAATTTGATCATTTGAATGAAATATAGAAATAAAATGTAAGCTTATTTCTTCAAATATTAGCAAAGTAGTCCCTATGCATCAAATATAAGCCTTGGGATAGAGCTACCTTGGCCTCCGTTGTTGGCCTCAGCATCTTCAGCCCCTGCCTCTTCTTCATCCTCGTTGTCAGCCTCCAGGTCTTCGGCTGGGTCCTCCTGCTGCTCGGGGTCGTCTGCTGCTCGCTCTTCGTCCACCTCATCCTCTTCCTCGGGAGGATGCTCCGCGGGAGCCTCCTCAGCCTGTGGGTCTGGGTCACCAGGGCCAGCTGCCGCAGCCGGGGCCTGATCAGACCAGGACAAACATGGGTTCATATGTCACAGCATAATAATGCAGACAGACAGACACGCACAAAAAATATGTTGACATGTCATATTCACATAAACACATGATGACGACACACTCATACACATGCTTAGTCACAAGCAACAAGCACACACATAAGGGATGAGGAGATTAACATCAAAACTCAGTTATAAATAGTGATAATGACTTAATCTTTAGTGCTTTGAGGTCAGCGTTCTCAACCATTCTCTTACATTATATACCCCATTTATATGACCTAATCTTTGCCATTTTTTCCCCCTTGCATTCAGAGTGTTACTAGCAGACACCCTGGTATTTTAAGTGTTTGGTGTAGTGTCTGTCCCGGATAAGCACTGCATAGCCACGGATGCCTGCAAGAAAATGCAGGCTATATTAAATCACCATATTTACCCAGAGACTTTCTAATGAGGAGACACAGCACTCAAAAAATCCTCCATAGAAAGGCATGGGTCTAGTTCATAACACCAATATGGCAGTTGTTACACATATCCCACGAGGTTGGTGTTGTGAAGACTTGCGAACGCGCAGTTCTGCTCGAAATAGATGACCCGATAAGTGCCCAAAATGCGTTGCAATATGGCTGCCGAGTGGATGGACTTGCCTAAAAGGACTTTGGTTTACCTCATTGGCTTGTGCGGCCATGTTGGCTGCTGCCTGCAGATTCTGCTCCAGCCACTGGGGGGCGCCACCATGTATGATCTGCTCCCTCAACCACACCAGGCTGATGAAGGCGCACAGGGTGCACGTCACCACAAAACAACCCTGCAAGCAATCCGCCAGCAAGTTCTCCCTGGAAAATATCAACACAAAACACACACACACACACACACACACATATCATTAAGTTATGTCAGCACCTCCACTTCCCTGCAGGATCCTCCACTAGCTTTGTAAAGCGGGACTAATCACACACTTGGGTGCTGAACAGGGATCACCAGGGATCACATCACCACGGGGACCACATTTCAGTCATTGGATTGAGACACAAAATTAGAGTATGGACACTAGTCAACGGAGGAGCAGGTGGCTCTATAATTGTTCATTCATTACAGTTGAGCTGGCAAGGAAAAAGTGAGTTAACATGGGCCTCAGGCATCAACATTGATGGCTATGCATTAATGCCTCACAGCAGTTCAAAGCATCAGGATATTTTTGCAACACTGGTGCTTTATACTATGACCCAGGTGTCAAATTTTGAGCACAAATCTGAGAATAGAGATGGATACAAACTGTGACAGTCTGTATCTTTTGACTTATGACTGCTGCGCACTTTCCAAATTAAGCCAAAATGCTTGTGTGTATTAATGTGCGTGTGTGAATATGTACTTGTGTGCTGCTGACTATGACAATGACCAGAACAGACGGTGACCAGATGGTGACCAGGACATAACTTACGTGGACAGCATATCGAGAGGCAGGGTGAGGAGAGAGCTCACAGAGCCTGTAAACAGACACTTGTATATTCGACCTGGAAGACAGACCATCAAAGACAGGGAAACATGAGTGTCAGTGTCAACTGTCAGAGGCTTCAGGGCAAAGTGTCAGGCCTCTTTTTCCCTGCTTTAGTGCTTTTCTGCACTGGTGAATATTGTTTTTTGTATTGTTGATACGCATTTAAGTGTGCTGTATTATATTTATACTTACATGCTGTGAGAGGCACAACCCCCAGCCATGCAAACGCAACAAGTGTGTAGTGAAACCAGTAGCGTATAGCCGTGCCAATACTTGTGACCAGTCCTGCAAATATGTCCTGTACCGGAAGCCGAGATGGCATGTCCGGCGAGTAGACTTTAAAAGGAAAACACAGTCCGTTTGTGGGTTAGATTGTAATCAATCATATTATAAATGCAAATATTATTACAGTCTAGAACTCTGTACAATACATAACATCTACTGCTACTTGACTATACGGTGATCATGTCATAAGAAAACACTACATAGGACATCCAATTAATACTTACTTGGTGTGAAAGCAAATCTGTGCTTGCATAATTCACAATATTCTTTCCTACTGTGCTTCAACCACTGAACCAAGCTGTTGAAAGAGTTACAAAAGTTACCATCATATTAGTTAACAGTAACTGTAACAACCATACATAATCCATCTACTGTTCATCTTTTCAATGAGTGTGAATGTCTGGAACTGGATGTTCAAGTGTAAAGATATATGTCAACAAACATACCACTCTTGATGAATGAATTTAATACTGCCAGTGCAGACACATGGATGGTACAGAGGTTTGTCAGGAGTTCCCTCAGAGCGGCACACCCGGCATATATCAGCTAATGGAGAAGACAGTAGAGATTGGTCATTTTCAACCGAGTCTAAACTCTGATAAAGTAAAGGGAAATGACCAGGAGAATCAATTAACAGTTGAAAGGCGAATTATTGGCTGGTCACGCGAAACCAAATAGAAAACCACAATAACTTCACGTTTCCGTTAACATCACGTGTGCCTTTTGATAATGTGCCCTCATTATTATGGCACTGAACCACTTTACAGGGACTGTGCAGTGACAGACTGTGCAAAGACATTCAATTCTAGTATCTGTTTTCTCCTTAGTATACCGCATCCACACAGATAGTTTACCAAACAGACCGTTCCTGGTAAAATAGGATAACGTTGGGATTATTTAGACGATATTTTCGGGTTGTCAACTCTTGACATACATTAATCTAACGTTATGCATCCTAGATTCCTCGCTAGCTGACATTCCCCTAATGTTAGTTCGCAATAGGTTTCAACAAGTTGAAAAGCTAACGTCAGCTAACGTTTAGCTAGTCACTGCAGTGATACCAATTCCATCACTTTGGTCAAGGAATGCAGAGCCATGTTTACAACTGAGATTACGTGCGTTAATTATAGACTAAAAACTGCAAATATGTCATGGCATGCCATTATTGTACGAGTCTGAGGTCAAGGTGTAACATTAGCAAGCTAGCATTAGCCAACTGTTAACTGTTAACGTTACCTTCCTCTGCCGTGTCCATCTTACACGATAACGCCTTCCTCTCGATACTGTTTGCTGTTGCGTCAAATCAGAAATCCATCAGTAGTCATAACATTTGTATATGCGTAAATTAGTGTGTTATCCAAGTCATGAATCAAGTGAAAAGTCTCCACAATATGTGCGGGTGATAATTAATCCTCTCTATTGAAATCACATCAGTCAGGGTGGATCCATCGCACAGCACTGAATGCTCACAGTCAGTGTCGGCAGTTTAGTACAACATACGGCAGTAACCGCACATTGCGACAGTTTGTATCATTTGTTGGTTTGTCTGTGAACAAAACGTTGCGTGGATGGAAACTGTAGTAGCCTTACGGTTACAAGAGTTATTTAGTATTACATAATCATTAACCATCTTTTACAATTGTGCTAATTTGGACCAAGCATTTTGTATAATGCTAAACCAAGATTGGTTGAAAAATAAGAGCTTAACGTTAGGCCTACTCTTAAATAAATCAATGCCGTGTCTACCTAACGTTACGGTTACAGCGTGGGCACCGATGAGTTTTAGGGGACCATATGGGGTGTTAACATTTTTTGAAATAATGCATAGGCCTATGCATATGAAGAGTTAAAATATTTTGAAGAGCTGGCAAGCTTACATTTGCACTAGGTCCACAGGATAACGCGTCTCATCTCCTGTAGAGAGTTGAAAGATGAATTCTAAAGTCAGTGGAGAGGCACCCAATATGACCTTGCGTTATTAGTATGTGTAAATTATAGAATCACGGTGCAAACAATTGTAGGCTAGTAGGCTAACTTTCAAAATAGCAGAGGGAAGAAAACCACAGGAGACTGCAGTGTACGCCTAATAGTGAAGTTTTCCTGTCGATGCACGTGGCGCCGTGGCTTAGATGGTTAAAGCGCCTGTCTAGTAAACAGGAGATCCTGGGTTCGAATCCCAGCGGTGCCTTTTACTTCTATGATGCTGATTGTGGGGACTTCAACTGCTTAGAACGATAACAAATGAAGGACAACTTAAAATGTATCTTAGGAGAACTTCCACTAAAAGCAGCAAAATATACAGGCCTATCAGAATGCCACAAAAGAAGACCTCAAACCAGTGAGGCCACCTCACTCATGTTGTTTGTTTTAGCCTTTCATCATCAATTTATTTAATTCTTTGTGAATTCTTTGGCTTTTTTATCATCATCATCATCATTATTATTATTATTATTGATAATCATATGTTATTATTACTATTATTAACATGACCATTATTGCTTATTTATTTTACTCTTTGTAATGCTTTGGTAATATTGTTCATACACAATCATGCCAATAGCACACTGACTTGAATGCACAGCCATGCCAACAAAGCACAGTGAATTGAATGCAGTCATGCCAACAAAGCACAATGAATTTAATTGATAAGGACACCTTCAACATAGATATAATTCTGTTTAATCAAGGCATCAACCTTGCCAAACATTTAAAACTGAGAGGCATGTTCCTCGCTTTCATTCAATCGGTAACCAAACCGATAAGTACATTGAGAAGTAGGAGGAAGCATCGACGTGAAACTGTGAGGTTGAGAGGTTAGTGCAGAGCCGGACAGTGCTTGATTCATGTGACTTGATTCAATGTACTTGATTAATGTGTATGGTTTGAGTAGGCCTATATGTGTACTTACAGTGTGTGTGTACAATGTGTGTGCGTGCTTCTGTGGGAGTGTTTGCTTTGCACGTGTTTATGTGTGTGTTTGTGTGAGTTAATTGATTATCCAATTTGGCGGTTAAAATGCTTTAGATTTGTAAACATAGAATGAATAACGTGAATACAGTGCACTATGTACACTGTTCTTATACTTGCACACTATTCAGTATGTGAATTTCAACAGGGTAGGCTAGTGTCGAACACTAACTCTGTGCACTTAACATGACGATCGCAACATTACTGGTGTCCTCTATTCAAGAGCTTTATCTAAGGTCGCGATGTATTTATGTTACTCTGCTATTGTAAATAGCAAATTATCCCCCCTGTGCACAATGTAAATGGTTTTGTTGTGGAGGTGAAAGATTAACAACAGGCAAAAACGACCTCCAAAGAGCTATATCAGAGAATGTCTAATAAGGGAGACGGGCTCGTTTCACGATTCTCGCGAAAATGACTTTTTTCGGGTTGAATGGTGGCCGTCTCGCTTCCCCCTAGCGCCTGAGGAAAAAACCACCCTGGCAACTGTGGGCCGGCGGGCCGACGGCCTCAGTGTCAGGAAGTAACGAACGAATTGCTTTACTGCATTCAAATACACATACACGCCAGGCAGATTGTCCCAGATTTCTTTTTGGGTAAAGAGCCTTGGAGTCCATCTCATGACTGGTCAAAGTTTCAGGAATGGCTCGAGGATAAAAAGCCAACAAACATCAACAAGTATGCTAAAGTATTCTAGCAAATGTCTCCAGACATGTTGTAATACATCCATTTTTGAACAGGTCAACATTTGGTAGTTTTAAAACCAGTTCTGGGGTTCACTCACTTCGCTTTACTTTTAAGTCTAGAGCAGTTCTTAACATAATGACCCCCTGAAGGACCACTACCCCACTTCCTCTTTCAGAGAAGTTGATGCCGTCATGAAATACCTGAGGGAGCAATGTGGAGCAACCAGGATTGGATCAGTGGGCTTCTGCTGGGGAGGTGTCGCTACACATTACTTGGCTCTCCAGTACCCTGACATCCAAGCTGGAGTATCTGTCTATGGCAAGTCCACAATATGTGCATGAAATATTCTGTATAGTGTTCTGCAGTTTATCACATGGAAGGCCCCTGACAACACCATAGCCCCACCTATGGTAAACTCTTAGTTTGTGGTCTAGATCAGTGTTTAACTGGTGAGTCTCGGACCCATTCTGGGTGGGTCGCAAGTTTTTTTTTTCTCTGTACTTGTACTCTTTTTTTTTGCAAACATCATTGACATTACAGAAAATGCAACACTACGACATGCACAAGAATACTACATAAGATAAACAGATGTACATTACATAAACACATTCTGTAACTTAACATCACATTGACTTGGCTTCCACAAACATAACACAACATAACATTAATAACAGAAAGGCTAAGGATGGTTTGCGTCCAGGATGATTACAGATATGATTATCAGGGATGAAATTGATGACCGGAATGAAAAGAAGGGGGGATGGGGGGGGGGGGGTGCGGATGGTAGCTCTGAGAGTGTGAATGAGGTGGTGTTGGGATGGGGGTGGGGATGGGGGGTGAGGGGTAGTGAGTATGTGAGGATGTATGTGTGTGTGTGCATATGTGTAAGGCTGGCTTGCTGTTGGGCCAGGAGGAGAGAAGCTGGAACACAGAGAGGGAGGGTTTCAGAGGAGAGGAGTTGTAATTATTCTATTAAAGATAAGTATAATAATAGGAATAACTGATTGCCTGGTTGATTGCCTGACTGATTGCCAACCTGGGCACCCATTAATGGCCACAGTTCCACCCAGCCCCCGCAGTTATACTCTTTCAGAGAAGTTGATGCCGTCATGAAATACCTGAGGGAGCAATGTGGAGCAACCAGGATTGGATCAGTGGGCTTCTGCTGGGGAGGTGTCGCTACACATTACGTGGCTCTCCAGTACCCACTCCGAGCTGTGGTATCTATGGCAAGTTCTCATTATGTGCATGGCATTTTCTGCATAGTATTCTGCAGTTTATCTGATATTAGATGCAGTACACATGAGGCCCCCGACAATGCCATAGCCCCCTATGGTATGTGGTCTAGAGCAGTGGTTCTTAAAGTTTTTGTCTTACGACCCCTCAAAAAACATTGGTCATGCTTTGTGATCTGCTTCAATACAACCGGCAAAAATGTTAACTTTGGAAAATGGTGCAAAACAGGCATTGATGGCAAAGGCAGTAAATGTCTTCACTCACCTATGCTATGTCAACACCAAAGGCATTAATGTCAGCCTTTGTCAGTCTGATTTATTATTTCCCAATGGATAACTCATCCAATGTATAACTGGTGCTCCTGTGGCAAAATAAGGCTTCAGTGTTCGGTCACTAGAAAGCTCAAGCACAGCATCTTCAAGCTTATCATTGGGGGGCGCAGGTATTTAAATTTTTGCATAGACAGAGAATCCGCTTTCAGAGAAACATTATGGAAATACTATAGCCTACCTACATCTACGGCTACTGAATATTCTAGTTTTTAAACATGTTGGTCTAAAAACTAGACCACGTTGGTCTAAATTCTTTAATTTAGACTACAAATCATTTGGGACGCCCTCCCATAGTTTTAGCAACCCCCAGTTTAAGAACCACTGATCTAGAGATGATTCATGTCCTGAAGTTGTAAGTAGAACCTTGGTGAGACCTTGTAGGATTCGATTCACTATAGTTCTGGCGCTTTAAAACAGGAATTGTCCGTGACACAGAGGACCGACAGTTGAAGTCCCATTTTCTTCATTTTCGCCGAGAATGATAAGTTCATTCTACTTGATCAGGTAGGGCATGTGTTTGCATCATTGTTTCAACTGATGTCTCCAAAAAAAGGCTTCTTACAATGGCTCAAATGTTGGTGTTCATGTAGGTGACGGCACTAGAAAAACGCTTGCAAGAGAAGTGCAAAGTTCCTTTCCAAGTGAAGATTTTCCCTGGACAGACTCATGGATTTGTTCATCGTAAGAGAGAGGCAGCCCAGCTGACAAACCATTCATTCAGGAGGCTAGAACAGACATGTTAAACTGGCTGGAAAAGTTTATGTAGAACTGAAGTAAAAGTTACCTACATACAGTTAGCATCAAATGCATTACAAATGTATAGGGTAGAGTGGGGTAAAATGCCCCCCCCCCTCCTATATTTCACAAACTAATCACTAGATGAAGTAGTGTTATTTCAATGCACCATGTCGACAATGGAAGAATTTTTTAGCAAGTGTTATAATTTTCAGTAGTCGCTAAAAAAGAGTTGGCTATTGTCAATATATTGATCAAATATAGTTGCTATGAATTTATTGATTATATGTTGTTGCTCCACAATAGATTTTGTTTACTTTAGTTGTTTAATTTTGCTATTAAAGGTTGTATCAGTGATAGCGGGGACGTCACTTCTGTTAATGTTTAAACAAAACATTGAGCTAGCTCGCTACTTCCTCCCCCTCCCTCCTGTGCAATTAAAACTCTCCTAAACGCGCATCTCGTCGGTTATTGGTTGACACACTTTGTTTTGCTTTTGAGGGGTTGCCAACTCTTGTTGGTAGCAATTATTTTTGTGTACAGATCTCGGAGGCTGCCTACAGAGACACGTTTTTTGATGGCCTGCTTATGGGGCAGGCAGCTAGCAGATCGTTAGGAAAGATTATGAATGTGATCATTTATGTTTGGCCCTTTTTTGGTCCTGAAATCGCTGATACAACCTTTAACCCAACACATAGTTCCTACAGATAACTTGTCTTTGTTGTATTGTTTTGTTTGTTTGTTATTGTATTTCCCTGCCTTTGTCTCTGTTGTATTGTTTGTTTGTTTGTTATTGTGTTTCCCTGCATTCCTACTATGTAAAGCGACCTTGGGTTTGAGAAAGGCGCTATATAAAATAAACTTATTATTATTTATTATTAATGCATGAGGGGCATTGCTTTGACAGGGTGGGGGTATTTTACCCCACCGCTGGGGCAAAACGCCCTTTTGCACATTTTTTTGTTGTCAAAATACTAATTAACTGATAATTCTGGACAATTTGCATATTTGGTTTATAATTCATGACATTGTCACTCAAAACTGGGATAGCACTGTTTGGATTTTTCTAGAGTATTGGTAGCCTGGCGACTCCCAGGGAAAAACAGGAGGGTTGACAGTCTTGATAATGTAGTCCTAGCTAGACTAACAAATTAATTTATAACAGTATTGAGTTGATTGATATGTGGTCTGAAACGGACGTCCAGAAGACGTCCTTATTTGGACCAGAATGGACCTGCCAAACGAAATTTTTTATGTCTAATTTTGGAGACGGGACGGGATTTAGCCCAGATATCGACGTCCAAAAGACGTTGTGTGCTGGGGGGAAATAGATTTTATTACAGGATGACCCTCAATTCATTCAATTCAAAAGCATTCAAGAAAAATGGCCATGGAATTTCTTAAGATAGGCCTAAAGAGAATTCGTAGTCTGGATTCGACTAGTCAAACTCCAGACCTCAATACAATAGAAATGTTTTGGCTATCTGAAGCGATCTGAAGTACATGGCAGTTGTCACCCCAACCTCTCTCAACTGACTGAGTTCTGCAAGGACGAGTAGGCAAAAATCTGCAGAACCAGATGTGAGACACTGGTTAATGTGTACAGAAGACATTTTGTTGAAGTAGTGGTGCAAATTCTTTTGTTGAAGTAGTGGTGCAAAAACTCATATTTTGAGTTGTTGTGTAGGCTACTAAAACACGTTTGTTGAATAGAATGAGAATATAGAACTTTCTTTTGGAGGAAAGCTCTGGAATTCTTGCACTCCTCGATGACCAGCATCTTTGGTGGCACCAAAGCAGATCTCCTTGACAACGCCAGTGGTCCCATGTTCAATGGGGTCAGCTCACAAAAATGTGATTTCTTTTTTTTTTTTTTTCAAAATACCGAGGCCTAGCCTACTTCTTAATTTGCAGTAGGCTACTCTAGCTATATATGGCTACACTGTCTTCTTTAGTGAGCAAGTGTGGATATGGTAATTGGTAACTTTGTTATTATCTGCACATGTACATTACACTAGCAGAATAAAAGCCAATGTGCTGGATGACAGTGGGCTTTGTTGATTAAAGCAGAGAATGTCTAAACGGGCTCTGATTAAAGCTTAGCCTATAGTGACTAGGAGATCCCATGGGAGATCGTGGTTTTGAATCTCAGCGGTGCATTTTACTTGTATGGATTTAATGTAGCCTATGTTGCTGACTGCGGGGACTACATGCTCCAGTAGGCTAAGGATTGCAAGCTGTAAGATTGATATGCGTGCTCGATAGATCAGGACGCCTTGGCAGCTACAATATTGAATTGGAAAATGATTCCGTGTTTCATTAAAGGGGCGTCAACCTTGCTGACCATTTACAGCAGCGAGCTGCAATCGGGAACTGGAAGCATGTTCCTCGCTTTCATCAGTCGGTAACCAAACCGAAAAGTAGGCTACCAGGCTATCGAGAAGTGAAAAGCATCCAAGTCGAAGTGAGAGGTTAGTAGCATGCCGCACATCTACGTTGTTGTATGTGAACTAACATGCCAAAGACATGCCTGTAAATTAGTTATGTAAGGTGCAAAGACATTTTCATACCAACAGTTCAAAGCTGAAAGTTATGTAAAAGGTCACGTGATGAAGTACTGCAAGGGGTGGTTACAGGGAAAACTTTGGTCACTTTACTGGGGAAACAAATGGCCATTTGAGTTAGAAAATAATAATAAGGGGAAAAAAAATAAGAAAATAAATAATAAATTAACCACAGCAAATGCTATTGTTAATTCATTGTACCAAAACATTTATCTTAGATGGCAAACGAAGAAAAGCCATGTCCATGCGACATAGGAGACCGGATGGAATATGGGGGACTGGGTCAAGAGATGCAGATTGAGCACGTGAAGGTTTATGTTGTAAAACCAGCTGTCAAAACAGATAAGGCGGTCATTGTTATTCAAGATATCTATGGATGGCAATTACCCAACACAAGATACATGGCTGACATGCTCTCCAGTAATGGATATATGTAAGTCTCCAGTGATTACATTATTTCTGGATTCTATTATTTAAATGTCCTTTGCACTGATAGATATTTCTTCCTTTCAGAGCCGTTGTCCCAGATTTCTTTTTGGGTAAAGAGCCTTGGAGTCCATCTCATGACTGGTCAAAGTTTCAGGAATGGCTCGAGGATAAAAAGCCAACAAAAATCAACAAGTATGCTAAAGAATTCTAGCAAATGTCTCCAGACATGTTGTAATACATCCATTTTTGAGCAGGTCAACATTTGGTAGTTTTAAAACCAGTTCACTCACTTCGCTTTACTTTTAAGTCTAGAGCAGTTCTTAACATAATGACCCCCTGAAGGACCACTACCCCACTTCCTCTTTCAGAGAAGTTGATGCCGTCATGAAATACCTGAGGGAGCAATGTGGAGCAACCAGGATTGGATCAGTGGGCTTCTGCTGGGGAGGTGTCGCTACACATTACTTGGCTCTCCAGTACCCTGACATCCAAGCTGGAGTATCTGTCTATGGCAAGTCCACAATATGTGCATGAAATATTCTGTATAGTGTTCTGCAGTTTATCACATGGAAGGCCCCTGACAACACCATAGCCCCACCTATGGTAAACTCTTAGTTTGTGGTCTAGATCAGTGTTTAACTGGTGAGTCTCGGACCCATTCTGGGTGGGTCGCAAAGCTTGTGTTCAAAAAATATGAAAACATTTAAAATTCGACCTTATCAGATCTAATATTGGACCTTTAATTTGATATTAATTCATATGTCAGTTGCTGACATAGAAAATGTTTATGCGACAGGTCATGTTAGACATAATTTTAGCAGTTAACACAAGTAGGCTATGGCCCTGAATATTTGAAGTAGGATATGGATTCACTGAAATTGAGGACAAAATGGCACAGAAATCCTAGTGTGGTGTGCAGTGAATTGCTGGCACATGAAAGCATGACCATGAAAACTAAAATGTCACATGGAAACCAAGCACCCCTTTCAAAAACAAACCTGTCGAGTAGCCCACTTTGAAAGGTTACATCAGGAGTTGAAAACTTCACAAATGTAATGCCAAACATCATCAGCATGTAGGCCTACAGGCACTTGAATGCTAAAGAAATATATGGGTCACTACCTGATGAACATGGGAAATTGTGGGTCCCAAAGCCAGACCAGTTAAGAACCACTGTCTGGTCTAGATGATTCTGATCATGTTCTGATGTTGTAAGTAGAACGTTGTAGGAGTCACACATCCACACACTTTTTGTTCCCCTCATGCACATGCGCTGTGTTAACGGAGATATCTGCATGATGACTCTTAAAACAGGAATCGTCCGAGAGAGAGAGGACCGATACCAGTTGAAAAGTCCCACTCTTTTCATTTTTGCGGAGAATGATGCGGTCATCCCACTTGATCAGGTGGGGCATGTCGTTCATTGTTTCAAGTAACTGTCTCCACAAAAATCTAAAAACAAAAAGTCCTTTTACCATGGCTCAAATGTCCTTATCTACAATTGTGTTAATGTAGGTGAAGGTACTAGAAGAACACTTGCAAGAGAAGTGCACAGTTAATTTCCAAGTGAAGATTTTCCCTGGACAGACACATGGATTTGTGCATCGCAAGAGAGAGGACATCAACCCAGCTGACAAACCATTCATTCAGGAGGCTAGAACAGACATGTTAAACTGGCTGAAAAAGTATATGTAGAATTTTCCTACACGTAAAAGTTAACAAGACCAAGTTAGCATCGAATGCATTACAAATGTATAGTTGACTCATTCATAGGACCAAATGCTGTGCACTAAAGTGCTAGTCTTAATGACTAAAATATGCCCAATCCTTACAATGTCCAATGTACCTGGAAGTGGTACTATACAATGGTACGTAGTCCATCATAGTGACTATTGAACATTGGAATAATTAAGTTGATGATTAAATTAAATTATGCATGCTGGTTAGAAACAAATAAGAATTCAAATGTACGAAACGTGACAGATGAAGACTTTAATGACTTCGGTCCCACTACAGTTGTTAAGAGCAACGTATCAAAGGATAAATAACATACTGAAAGACGACACATTTCTCCCGATACAAGTGCACAAGGTGATTCACTACACATTTTTGTGAGAAAGCGCTCAATCCTCAGACTCGCCCGGGTTTCTGATGTCATCGATCTTCAGGATCATCTTCACCACCTGGGTTGCCAGGGAGATCTGCTGCTTCTTACCAATCAGAGTCTCGATCACGTGCTGCTGCTTCATGTCTGAGCAAAACAATGAGAGGGCACATTGGAAAAACTATACATGTAAAGCAATTAGAATGCATATTAAACTGCATGGCAGCTCTGAATTTTACTGAAATCAAACAGCTACTAAAACTGTACATGTTGCCAATAAACTGACCAATGCCATCAAGTTTGTTTTTTGTCCCCACGATCTGCCCCACAACTGAACACGTGTGGCAGATCCAAAATGGTAAATAACATTAGAAGTTGAAATAAGATGCGAGAGCAAACGCATGTAATGAAAAGACTCATACACAACACACATTCACATTCAATTCACATCGCATCTGCCTGAAACTTACCATTAGTAGACATGTTGAGGCAGTCGATGCCGAGCGCAGAGTTGTTCTCCTTCACTTGTTTGGCTCTGACTTCAGTCATAGTCTGGATGGGGTTCAGGCCACTGTTCTCAGCCAGTGCCATGGGAATGACCTCAAGAGCGTCAGCAAACGCCCTCATGGCGTACTGCTCCAGAGAGGGACACTGCAGACACAACAACCAGTGTGCTCAGTGAAACATGTCAAGAGCATAGAGCGTGAGCTAATCAACATTTATAACCAGAGTCAGTAACTTAACGTCCTCTTGACAAATTAAACAAAATAATAATTAAAAAAAATATATATACACACTTGACAATTGAGCTTGACAATTTACACTGCAATTATTTTTTTGCTTTCTTTAAATATAGATGTACAAGTCCCCTTCCCTTCACACAACAGCAATAACAGGCATTAAAACATTTTTTAGTTCCCCACATATGTGCAATGTGCACAGCTTAGCCTTACCTTATCAGCTGCCTCGTTGACAGCAAGAGAACAGGCAATCTCTGAAGCACCACCACCATACACAATACGATTATCCCGGACCAAGTTACGGATTACGCACAGGGCATCGTGAAGGGCACGCTTGGCCTCCTCAATAATCTGCAATCATAGCAGAACTGGTTATAAGTATGTGACTGAGACAAACAACATGGGCTCCACATCAATCTAAAACAAACAGCCCGACTCAAACTTCTTTGGCCTGAGGCCCAGTCATGTCAGACTTAGGGCCAACCCACATGTTTCCCCATGTATCCCACCCATGCCTAAAGGTAGGCCAAGAAATCTATCTATATATGGATAAATAAAATGATCATTGTTAGGCTATATAGTTGTTGTACACATTCGGTCAAGACATTAGTAAAACAATCAATATGTTCAATGCTAACATTGTTCACAAAAAGTTTTTTAGTGAAATCATGCTCTTCAGAGGACTGCTTCACTAAAATATAAAATTGCCAACGCAATTACAATGGTTTCATTTCATTACTCAGCATGATTTCATTATCAATTGTGCCGCAACTTAGCAGACAAGTGACATAAGCAGCGGGCATAATGACACCACGGACCAGCAGCCTTGTTGCAGACCGCATAATTTGAAAAACACTAGAATATCCACCATTACTTGGCCCTCTTACCATTTTGTTTCCTCCACGGATGAAAATAGTAACAGCTCTGGAGTTTTTGCACTCCTCGATGACCAGCATCCTATCTTTGGTTGTACCAAAGCAGATCTCCTTGACAAGGCCAGCGGAGCCCAGCTTCTCTGGGGTCAGCTCAGAGAAACGTGGCACGATACGCCCACCGGTTGCAATGGCGATGAGCTGGACAGAAAATTGCAAGTTCAAAATATGCACATATTTTACACAAACAAAAAAATTAAAAACAAAACAGAGAACAGGGAATAAAATAAAAGCAACTATAAAGACAATTCTAAAAAAAAGAGCAGCATTAAGGACGCTCCGCTGTAACATTACTAGATGTCGGGCCATGGCCCACCAACCTCAATTTCAGGTCCCCCCACCCAGCGGATGGCAGGGAGTTCACTCTGCAGCAGCAAGTGGTTTGCCTCGTCATCAAATCCCCACTGGCAGATGGCAAGATTGGCCCCAGTGTTCTTGATCTGAGTAATCAGTAAGACACAGTTAATAACTATATTTATTCAGATCACAAGATACAAAGACTGCACACAGCACTCTAAAATATCTGGCACAAAGCTTCATATGATGCATCAGTGCAAGGTTAAGAGCGAAATCAAACATGAACAGAAATGTATGATTGACTATGATTTGTGACTAATTCCACACACACGACTGCACATTTCTACATCACAACAAATTTGTAAAAAGCTTGCATTAAATGTGTGCTTATCAACAATTGCTGATAAATGCGTCGCTTCTATA
This sequence comes from Alosa alosa, assembly GCF_017589495.1. Classification (NCBI taxonomy): domain Eukaryota; kingdom Metazoa; phylum Chordata; class Actinopteri; order Clupeiformes; family Clupeidae; genus Alosa; species Alosa alosa. The sequence goes on from NC_063204.1 coordinate 25,619,876, forward strand.
AATGTATCAAAGTTCTTCACACTGACCTGATGGATCATCTCCTTGAACTTATCCTTCTCGTACTTCTGAAGAGCTCTGTAGTCCTCCACAGAGGTCACATCAAGCTTATGCTTGGTCTTGGGCTTAGGGGGCTCAAACGGACAGGTCAGGATGGCAATCTTTGTGTCCTTTAAGACCTAGAAAAGGACAGATAGCAAAAGCTCTGTGCTCAGAATTAAATGTTTAACAAATTCGCATGAAGCAAAACTACTACATAAAATGTAGACTTTTGAAAAATAGGAACTTTCGATAAACCCGATGGTTGGACATCTGATAACATCTGGCTGATCGTTGAACATCTGTAGCTCTAATCAGTGCAGTGTGCACTCTTCCACCATTACTGATGGTCCTTTGTCGACTGGTTTATAGCTGGTTAATGTGTTGCATTGATGTCAGAGCCATCTAAAAAATGGTTGCTCTAACTGGCCGTTTAGCTTGTTTGTTTGTTGCCAAGAAGCAAAGTGTAATCATCAGATATTCCCATAGGAGATATACAATCTTGGTAGTTAAAGTTTGGCCTCTGAATGACTGGATCCAACAGCAGTTTCCCCTTTTTTCCCCCTCAGCCGCTTTCATTTACTCCCCAATCAAAAGACTTAGGGCTACTTCTTCATTAGAAGTAGGTATATTGCACACTGTATTTAGTGAGCAAGAATGGTGAACTAGCACTGACAGTCCCCATTAAAGGATCATACACAGTCAGCATTAAAGTTGGCCAAGTATGCATTCACCTGATGAAACAAATGACTGACTACATCTGGAGCATTGCATGGGTGGAGACATACTGAAAGGATTCAGGATGCAGATTTTTTACATTTTTAATATTGCCCTAAATCTTTCCACTTACAGGTGCATTTCAAAAATTAGAATATCGTGGAAAAGTCCATTGACCTGCCCAGACTGAGATTAAAGGCTAGGGAAACCATTGCTGATGTTTTAGATAGATATACTTTATACTTTACACTGAATTTCTGATTTCCATGAGCTGTAACTGTCATCATCAAGATAAGCATAATCCATATTAAAACAAACAAAAAAAAAGGCTTGAAATATTTCACTTTGTGTGTAATGGATCTAAATTGTATGAAATTATAAGAACTTTTCCATGATAATTAGCAAAGCTCAAACAGTAGGAATCAGCCTGTATACCTTGGGCATCTGAGGGTGGCTGAACTCCTTGTCCACAATCACGCCCTTGATGAGCTGGGTGTCTTCCAGCTTGCCTCCGACTTTGCCCTCCACCTTGATGAGCTCAAAGTCGACGTCTTTCCTTCCCATGTCTGCCACCGTCAGGACAGCATTGACGGCAATTTCTGCCATCTGTCTGTGACAACGGTTAATCCTGATGGATAGACAGAAAAGAAATTACATGGATTGAAATTGTGACAATGTAATTCATTGGGGATGAATAATTGATAGCTGAACTGTCACTGGACATTCCAAGCACCGTTTCATTCTAATTTCTTGTGTGATCCTGAATTCTCTCAAACTGTCAAATTTCTCTCAAACTCTCAGAGAGTTCTTTACAAAATCTACTCAAGAACAAAGAAGGTCTTTCAAATTTAATTTACAAACATGACATTCTGATGGTAAACCTGAGGATGCTCAGACTCACACTTTGGACCCTAGCGTCGTCATGGCTGTCTGAATGAGGGGCTCTGTGTTGTTGGGGTCGACAGGGAAGCTGTCGCTGATCTTGTCAAGCTGTGCGATGGCAATCTGTGCGGCGCGGTCGTAGCCATCGGCAATCCTAATGGGGTGAATGCCACGATCCAGCAGCTGTTCGGCCTCCTCGAGAAGAGCACCAGCCAGTACTGAAGGAAGAAGAAACATAAAATGTAGATCTGTAATATCCTTACATGACACCGACACCTGTTGCACATAGCAGAGCACACCTGTATCAGATGTTTGTTTAAATCCATTCAGAGCAGCTTCTTGCAATGAATTGATACATCCATGCATAATTGGCTACTTCAGTAGTACATCAACTCTAACAACTAGGCCTGTAACTTGAATTTTATACATAAGACAACAGTTATGTTATTCACAATAATGGACAAAATCTGATGCAACTGCACTTCTTTGAGACTGTGCTTGGAGAGAGAAAAGGGGGTGAGTGATATGTCCTGCTATCACTTACCAACAACACCTGTGGTTCCATCTCCAATTTCATCATCTTGAGACTTGGAGAGCTCTACCATGAGTTTGGCAATCTGATGATCAACATCCATCATACTCAGGATGGTGGCACCATCATTTGTTACTGTTACCTCTCCATCCCTGTCAACCATCATCTTATCAAGTCCTGAAAACCAGAGATGAGTAATATTTAAAATATGTAGTATTTAAGGTATGCAAAAACCTTACTGGGGTGGAAAAGACAGAAAATAAGTTAAGATAGAATGCAAGTAATTACCATTTGGGCCCAGTGATGTTCTCAGCGTTGTGGCCACTGCCTTTGCAGCCATGATGTGAGACTGCAATTAAATTGAATTTAATTTTGATTAGAAGATTACAAGAACATAAAGTAGATTTTCAGTGGATTTACTCATAATTAGCACAACGTAATTTGTGTCAATGATCCCCTTAATGACACAAATGTAAATATGTCATGTCACAACAGGCGGCTCTCACGAAATCAGTTAATGTTTTAACATTAACGTAACATCCCATTGGAGGTTAACATTAATACACAGTGGTGACTTTTCGCCAATGTAATTTATATCAACAGATGCAGCATCACACAGGGTATGTTAGGCTATGTAGTCGTAAAACAGAAGCAACTGCCACTTCAGTTCTTAGTTAGTTTCAGCAACACATTCATCTTCTGAGATTTCCCCTCCATCTAGCTAACGTTACATCCTCTGGTCTAAGCACATGGGCAAACGGCAGCAACAAGCTAACGTTAATTAACGCACATCAGAGTTAGCCTAGGATTATGAAAAGATGCCAACTACTTCACTGTTTGCGATATGATTAGTTGCATAACTACGGACATTGCGTTAAGTTAATGATTTGATTGTTCTTATTTTATTAGACTGCGTTTGTTAGCTGGCTAATGTTATCTTGATAGCTAATATGCTACCAAATTGGCTAAACCGATGCACCCATTCATGGTGATGTTAGCAACGCTGGCTAACATACCCAGTCATTGTGCTTAGCCTACCTTCAGCGCATCCAGGCCCGTCAAGCGAGTTTTCGTATCTTGGTCTTTAATAATGATGAAAGGCCGGCCATATTCATCGAATGCGAGAGTCCCCAAAGCGGACATCTTTGCAAGAGAAGTACGCAGTCCAAATACTTGTATAAATGATTATTTCAGTGTTGTGAGTTGATGCTGCAGTAGAGAACTGGCCTCGCTGATCTGCCGGCGAGTTCTGGAAGGATCATGGGGCGGGGTGGCCGAAACCATGTAATATGACCGGTGACGTTTTATACTTTATTTCTGAACATCTTGACTTATATTGTGTAATATGGAAAAATACGACTTGAATAAATCTTCTAAATATTCTAACTATGTTACCGTAACAGCTCCTAGCCTTTGGGTTGAATTAAAATTGTGCATACTGACTCTGGAAGAAATGGTATAGTCTAATCTCGCGTTATCATACACCAAATCTCGCTTTATTGTCATAATATTCGTGCACAGCATGTGGATTGTCAGAAATGTCTCTGTTTTAACTACCGCTCTGGTAGTACTTTTGAAACATGGTTACATTAATTTAAGTGACACCGTGCTTTCTGAGCAACATTTCGGTGACACATCGACAAGCAGTCGTTTTGTCAGCGAAGAACTTGATTCTAAGGCATTCACACCTCACTTTCTTGTATGAAGTTATCGAATCTAGTCTTCTCTAAAGACAGGTCAGGGACACTTCAAGCCACATCACTATTTATTCTTTTTATCTGATTATTTAATATTCACTATACGATCATCATCCGCAGATCTTCAGAAATGGGGCACTAGTAACAGCAAAGATTGTTAAGGCGGAGCAAGATGTTTCATCAGGAGCCACTTCCGGGAACCCGGATCGCACGAGGGGGGTCAAAATCCCCCTTTATGCAGAGCAGAGGCAGCGACTGCTCCATTGAAGTCTATGGGCATAGCTCAGAATTTCACCACATATGCTAAGGTCTTGGTTCTATAGAGTTAGGAATGTGAATTTCGGGCACGTTTTCATGATCCTCAAACCCTTCTGAACATTTCAGGTACATTTTTAGCATTTTTGAGCATTCCAGTCTGGAGAAAATCAACCTTATATCAGGTGTGCGCCGGTTATTTATGCAGCTGCTGTTGGCCGGTTGCAACGTACGGTCGTCAATACGTCATCGACACGCCTCTTTATGCAGACAGGATTCGATCCCCATTTCGCGCCCATAGACATGAACTACGACGAAGTATCTTGCTCCGCCTTAACAATCTTTGGTAACAGTTCAGGGTCTTCCATCTAGGGTCATGGTTCTTGGGTTTTAGCAGGGGCTTCCTGATGTGATGTAATGTCCGGTCAATGAACCTTCGGCTTCGAGGGCTCACTCATGTGTTCCGCCTGTATCGCAGCACATTACTACATGTTTTACAGTCTACGATATATTACTCCTCCTGGTCGCTGCATGCATTCACTTGGTAAGTTGAAATCGTCTTCGCTAATAAAACCCCCTGGATATCTGTAGTATAATAGTACAGTAGTATAATAGGCATAGTAGTACTATGTGATGATAATTGGTGTAGCCACTGGCCGAAGGCAAGGTTCATAAGTTGTCAAATGAACAACCTCTATTCTCACCTCTCATTCGCAGGACCTATGTCATGCCTTGTGAGGTGAAGCGTAGGTTCGTACTTCTCTACGGATCTCAGCGTGGACAAGCACAAGCTATCGCCGAAGAACTTTCTGATCAGGCAGCAGAGCATGGATTAGTAGCTGATTTGTTTTGTTTGAGTAAGAAGGAGAAGGTAACATTTGAAGCATCAGAAATTATAATGCATCAAATGGTTTTGGTTGGATATACGGCATAGAAATGAATGGAGAAATTTGTCGTGAACTTGATTGAGGTGATATGCTGAATTGTGTTGTGTTGTCTGTAACTATTGAGATATTCATCTAGTTATAGTTATTTCAATGCTAAGATAACTAATTGAGATTAAACTAATCTTACTAAACAGATGATCCTGTAATATTTAATTTTCCAGTACAACTTGGAGAAGGAAACTGCTCCAGTGGTTTTCATTGTTTCTACAACTGGAGATGGGGAGCCTCCTGACAATGCCTTGTCCTTTGTGAAAACTATCAAGAATAAGAGCCTGCCCCGAGACTACTTTGCTCATCTTAACTATGCAGTCTTAGGTAAGGCACCATGAAAAGATGTTATTTTGCTCTTCTTAATATGAATTTACAGTATGTGATTCTTCTATTGTCCCATTTAGCTTTGGGAGACACAAATTACGCAAACTTCTGTAACTGTGGGAAGACCATTGATGGCCGTCTTCAGGAACTAGGAGCCAAACATTTCTACTCCACAGGATATGCAGATGATGGTGTTGGGTATGAAGGCTGTTGTCATCATTCTGTTGCCTTTAGACAATTTAATTGAACTTTTTGGATTATAATTGATCTTTTTTTTACTACAAATGTTCTCACAAAAGTCATGACATTTTGTGAGGACATTCACTACAGACTACATGTATAGCCATCAACTGAATGCTCACAACAAAGGTCTTTGAGTCATGTCCTAAATTGATGTTTAAATCAGATCAGATTGCAACCACTTTTTGTTTCTTGCCAGGCTTGAAATAGTCATTGATCCGTGGATTGAAGGAGTGTGGGAGGCAATCAAGAAGTCCGTAGCAGAGATGGCCACCCCAGGGCAACAGGACACTGACTCTGCTAGGAGCTTGCACACCACTGATCTTACTGCTGCTGCGGGCCAGGAGAACACACGGGCATCTGGATTAGATGTTGGTGTAGCCTCTCTAACACTCAAGGACAAGCCAGCCCAGGCATCAGAAGTGCCAAAGTCCACTTCTGAGGTGGAGAAGGGAGAGCCTAAACCTGTTGTGCTGGAGGTGTCGTTGACACAGTCTCTGCCGCCACTGTCAGAATCCGCGCTGAATGTGCCTTCTCTTCCCCCTCCATTTCTCAATGTCTCTCTGGAGGATGCACCTGCCCAAGAGGTAGTCTGTCTTTCCATGTTGTTGTAATCAGTGCTGGATGTCCAGATATTCTGCCTGTAGATGTGTCTTGATGACATGAGTTTTGTGTAAACATTGTGGTGGTTGTGAACAGCTGTTCATTTGAATTTTTTTGTACAGTATGAAGCGTAACCATAGCCATTTTTCATTTTCCATGTTATTCTGGCAATCCCAATATTCAGGATTCCAGAATCAAGAAGTTGCATGTTTTTTATTGAAGATGTCATGCAGTAGACTGTAGTACACTGTTCTATATCATACTTTGTAGTGTCCACCATAGATTGATTTGCAGACAGTCCTTCCTCTCCTCTCATTCTACAGTTGTCTGGCCCAGTGCGTCTGGACCACCATCAAGAAGTGTCCATTTCAAAGACAGTACAGCTTACTCGGGACGATGCAGTCAAAACAGCCATCATGTTAGAGCTGGACATTTCAGTAAGTTATCATAGCAAGCTACAGATTTGTCAAAATGTCATTTTGTTTACACTATTTAAAAGCATGCAAAGAAACATTTTGTTTATTATTAAAATGCTTTCTACCATGAAAGTGAAATTGGTTTGTTCCTGTCATTTTTGGAGATGTAATGTAGTTCCATTGTGTGTGCAGGGGAAGGACATGCCTTATCAGCCAGGAGACTCTTTTGACGTCTTGTGTCCGAATGATGCCAGTGAGGTACTAAAGCTTATCCAGACACTGAGGCTGGAGCAGCAAAGCCATCACCGCGTTCAGCTGGAGCTCAGGAAAGACACCAAGAAGAAAGGTAACAATTCTGCATCCACCAAGCCAATTTTGATCAATCAATTCTCTAAGTTCACAAGTGCATATCTACCCCCTCTTCTACCACTACCTCCTTTTCTACCACTTCTCCTCCTACCATACTTTGACTAGTACTTAATATGTAGGCACTCCTATCCTCTAGTACTAGTATTGACAGATGCAGTGGCAATTCTTAGCTATAGTCACCTCTGCACTGAACCTTAAATGTTATTCTGTTGCTGTAGCTGTAGCTGTGGTTCTGTACCTTAAATGTTAAAATGCTTAAATGGTCATAGCTGAAATATTATTCTATTGCTGTAAGTTGCTTTGGATAAACGCGTCCGCCAAATGAATATGTAGTGAGAAATTCCAAAGTGTATGTATTTTAACATTCCAGAGTGTATGTATTTTAACAATTGTTTTGATCATCGCCACCCAGGGCCTGTTGATTAAGCCAACCCAAATCGCATGCATGCATGACCTTTGTCACGCCACATGATTGGGGCGATTAATCATTGTTTTTTTTAACGCAATCATTGAAGAGTGCTACTTGCTTTAACATAATGCTTGCGCCTCAGAAGACAAGGTATTACCGGAGAGAGAGCTCACGTGAGGCGACGGAAGGGGGATCGCTAGAAATGTATTTAAGCAAGACAATTTGTATTTTGTTTTTGAGTTGGTATGGTTGTGACGCTGGGATGGCCTACGTTCTATATCAACTCCCGGATTCGTTAATAAACCTCGAGTTTTTTGTCTTTGCCACTGCTCGGTTTGGATTATCTATACTTTGTTATGTAGTTGGTTATTTTTTACACTACAAATACATGTAAGTGTAAATGCATATCATGAACCTTCAATAGTCAAGTACATATAGAGTAGTACTGCATGTATAGTTCTACTGTAGTTACAGAAAAGAGTTACCATGTGCATTTTCAGTTATTGTCATCAAAACCTCAGCCATGTATTCCATTATAAAATACTTACTGAGTAAACTCTTATATGGACAACATATACATACATCAATCATTATTTGATTATCTTGTTCTTAAACAATAGCACAAGTACTTGACATGTTGATTGCCATAAATGTTTTCTTTTGAGACAAGGGGTGCGAGTTTGACAGCCTATCTTGCCGACAGGTATGACTATGCACGCTGTGGCCCGAGCAAAGTCAAGCCGAAGCTAATTAATAAAAGAAATAGATAGATCAGAATTTTAACACTGGTTGCATGTGATTGGTTTATTCAATTTCACTTCACCAGAGAGGTCTCGTCTGTGGTAAAAATAAAGTATTAATCCACAGAGAGGCAAAAAGTAACGCACAGGCAAGCTGACCGGACGGTAGTGTACAAAGCTTTATTCACAACGCCGGAGACAAGTTACAAACACACAAGCATCCTAGGCAAGCATGAGAGCAACAAGTCTGTCATAGACAAAGTCTTACCGTTATTTATAGAACTAAACAGGGTATTCTTTATAGATTACGCAAAATAAAGAAGAGCTGTCATCATAAAGAAAACTAATTAAAAGAAAAGCTGGTACTACTCCAGACTCTCTAAGGCGGTTGACCTCAGAGGTCATGGACAAGAGAATCACTCCAGACTCCCAAGGGAGGTTGGCCTTAGAGGTCACAGCTAAGAGAAAACCAAAATAACTGAGCTCATCCTTGTAATGTCTACATTTCTTTAAAGTGTAGCCAATTGGACAACAACCACCCCAGTAGCAATTTAACAGCTAAAGTGTTGTCTTATTACTGGAAATTTCCCCACACGCCCATTTCAAAGTATATATATTGTATGTATATCGCCTTTCAGTTTGGGCAAGCTATGTACTTTTGCAGGTAATCGACTGTGTGGTGCAGTTTGTACACATTGTTTGAGAATACACCAAAATGACTTAGAAAAAATGTAAATACAAGTCAATAGATGAGTGCAGTGTGGCTGCGTTCAAGACAACTCAATTCCAAAAGAATTTATTGAGTTTACAGTATGGAACATTATCATTTGTATTTGAGAGAGAGTGAGTCTATATTTACAGTGTGCTTTCAAGAATACACTAAAGAATAACTTACAGTGGAGAATTAAGCTTCTTGAAAACAAAGATGTAGCAATGTGCAGACTCACAGACCTACCAGCCTAGAGCTTATTTAAACAGACTGCTCCCCATTAGAATGTGCTTGACCAGACAGGGAGAGAGTGGCCACTTATGAAAGGCACTTTCCTGGCTGAACTCGCTGTCCTGTCATCTGAGGTGACTAGAGTGGAGACTGAGGATTTGCACACTGCCAAATCACCTTACAAAAAGTTTAATGCACAATGTGTCCACCTCCAGCTTTCATCAGGGGGGTATTCCAAGTACCTGGTTTAGTGACAAACCTGGGTAAGTTAACTCATAGTAAGTGGTAAACCTTTTAATAGAAGAGCTGTATGGCTTCATTCTCCTAACAAAACAATGCCAATGGACTCTTGTTGTAGGAGGTTTGCCACTTACTCTGAGTTAACTTACCCAGGTTTGACACTAAACCAAGTACTTGGAATACCCCCCAGGTGTTTGGACAAATGCACTTTTTACTTCAGCTTGAATAAGGCCACCAGCTGGAACGTGTATTAATCTTTTTGCAACAGCATTTGATGGTGGGCAGACCTTCTGTCTTCGTTCATTCACCTCAGAAGGCATGAGCGAGTAAGTTCAGCCAGGATTCAAAATGCCTTTGATATGATTCTGTACTTATTTTTGCTCCAGCACCTGTGTGTGGGATGTGTGTGCTTTCTTCCCCCGCATATCCCTCACAGAGCTTGCGTGTCACTCTGCTAGTATCAGATCCCCTGAAGTTGAGAGCTTGTGTCCTCTGTTCTCACAGCTGCCCAGCTTCCCCCATACGTTCCAGTGGGCTGCACCCTGCTGTATCTGCTCACCTGGTGTTTGGAGATCAGAAGTGTTCCGAAGAAGGTATGATTTGGTTTGAAATGACCATCCTTATAATGGCTCTCACTGCATCAAAAAAAGAACAGCTTGTCTGTAACTATGCACTGTGCCCAATGTGGATGTCTAAATATAAAATGTAGTGCTCTGAATGTACGGCTTGTCCCATATGGTGTGTGTGTGTGTGTGTGTGTGTTTGTAAAAGAGAGTTCCCGCTCATGAAGCTCTTTATGGAACTTATGAATTGTTTCCACACTGTTACAGTTTTTCACAACTGCTTAAACACTAAACCCCATTCTCTGAACCAAATGCTCAGTTGCCTGAACAAAAACTCAAAACACATTCTCATGCAATAAAACAAATTTTGCACTGTGATACACTTGTAATACATAATGGTAAAAGGTAAACACAAAGAAAACACAGATGTCATATGTTAAACACGACTCAAAATTGATCACACTTTCAAATGATATGACAACCAATATATAAGCTAGTTCAGAGTGTAAACAGGTAGCTGAACAGTGCAGGCTCGTATCAACAATGCACAGAAACTAGCGAGGCAATAGAGTGCATTGAAGGCTGTAGATTGTAATGTACTTCTCATTTGCAGTACTGAAATGCCTGTCTTTTGCCAGTATAACATTTTTCACAATTACTAAAACACATTTCTTTAAAACCTGCCACCCTTTTCTCAAAACTGTAAACACAAACCCCCATTCTCAATACTTTATATTTACTGGATTTACAGTAAATGTTGAATTCACTGAGGTATGAAATGCAAAATGCATTTACTGAATTGTAAACATGTTTCTCCTGTGGCTATGTGCCCTGCCCTGAACACTCTGTTTTCCATGTTTTTGATATAGTGTTAATGACTGAAGTATTCTATTTTTTTCATTCTCATGATGTAGTGTGTAATGGTAGAAGTATTTTCATTTTGACTGCTTTGTGAATGATCTGAAGACATTGTTTGGTTTTGAGCACAGGTACAACTGTTTTGAGGTGATTGTTCAGTTTTGCAGAGGTTTTGTGAATCTAGTTTGAGATTGAGGGTTTGTGTTTAGAGCAGGGGTATTCAATTAATCTTCAGCGAGGTCCAGTTACGAAAAATTTCCTCAAGCAAAGGTCCGGAGCATCATAATGTTTAACATGCGTGTTTAGGCTATGTATGTATGTATAATATTAGGATGGATGGATGGAGCCTAATTATAGATAGATAGATAGATAGATACTTTATTGATCCCCAAGGGGAAATTTAAGAAATAGAAGATTGTAGGCCTAGGCCTAATGTTTAATGTGAAATAAAATAAGTAGCCTAAAAGGCAACATTCGAAATGAGGAGAAATAAGGCAAGATAAGAGTAGCCTAATTGTGGAGAAAAACTGAGCCTTGGCTATTTTTAAGATCTTAACGTGAATAAAATTTGAGCTGAGACAAGAATGGATATTCCACAGCTGGTTCCTTGAACTCATTAATCAGCAAGTTTAATTTTTTTTTTTTATTTTTTTTTTTTTTATGTTGACCCGAAATCCTGGAAACCCAGGAATATCACGTTGTTAGGCAGTGAATGCATGTAGGCTTAACTAGATTGTGGTGGATCAATCATATTGCCTTCTTAAATCGTAAAATATTCTGTGGTCTCAGTTCACTGTTGAATGGGCCTAGCCTACCCTATGCTTGCTCAAAATATATGCTTTGTCTTTGTAGAGGTGCTTCAAATTGGCGCTTAAAATCGCCTGTCTCAGAATATACAGAAGAGGTCCAGGGCAATTCCGCGCAAAACTGTCACATCCATATTTAGTTGGCGTTACGGACGTGACAGTTTTGTGTGGTATTGCCCCCGTATCGTTATATAAAGCTCTGTTCTCGCTGTCTAGCTTTCTCCTCTTTGAGCAATCGATGATTTGAAAATAACTTACTTATCGTTAACTTAGATATCCATCTGATTGTTTCTCGTCCCGTCTCCTCTCCTCGCTCGTTTCAGGCTATCAGTCTCTTCTCCATAGTAGGCTACTTTACTCACTGACTCGACTTTATCAGAATTCACAGATTTCACTGGCTGGGTAGCAGCAAGCGAAATGATGGTTCCTGAAGTAAATGCTGTTATCCTAACCAACGAAACATTTAGCGCAGCTTTAAATTCTTACGTGAAAATCTAAATTAGGCTATTATGGTCTGGGTCCGGATAGGATCACGTCACGGTGCGCCATTTGGTGATGGCTGGTTTAGAGTATTGATAAACGGGTGAAAGGTTTAAAAAAATGTGCTTTAGCAATTGTGAAAAATGACGTTGATATCCATGCTTATGCTCCATCTGTGTCTCCCCGGTCCCTGTACCCCCCCAGGCCTTCCTGAGGGCGCTAGTGGAGTGCACCAGCGCAGCCCCTGAGAAGAGACGCCTGCAGGAGCTGTGCAGCAAGCAAGGCACGGCCGACTACAACCGCTTCATCAGGGACACCAGCGTCTGTCTGCTGGACCTCCTGCTAGCCTTCCCATCATGTCATCCGCCTCTGAGCCTACTCATAGGTCAGTGAGATTACATTACGATTGGCATCCAGAGTGAAAATAACACTCAGTTACACAATTATTGCCTGTTCTTGAGAACTTGACAAAGAATGAAACCTAAGGTCAAATGAAACTCAAAACGGATAACATGAAAACGGATAACATGAATTATAATCAAAAAAGTGGGTCCTTAGTTAGGGACATTACTTCAGGGAGGAATTATGTGTAGCGTTCATTCTGGAAATATGACTGATGTTTAAAATCCCCAAAAACATAAAGTATAACTGCAACATGTTGTCATACCACTAGGGGGCAATAAACATCTGGAAATGAAAGATTGAATTTGAAGGCTCAGAATCCAATGCAGGAGAATAACTTTTGTGTGTGTAAACACATTTGTATCTATTGGTTATTTTCCTATAACTCTGAATGTTGACAAAGAGACCTCTAAAGGGTAAGCCTTTCATATTTTGCATGACAGGTTCTTTTTGTATGCGTTTGTGGTCCTGAAAAATGCTGCGTTAAGAGCATCTCCAATGTCAGTTATTTTTGGGTCTGCTGAGCAGTGACCCTCTCTGGGCTGAGGAGAGTTGAGGGTCATGATGAAAATTGGCAATCATTTCCCCAAATCTGCAAAATATGCAAAGCAGAGTCTGGTGGAGCAGCTGTCTCTAATAGCCCATAGCAGTGTTGAACCCTGAGGGAAAGGTGCATTCCCGCACAAGTTCAGCACATCATGCACTCAGATGACTGATGCAGACATAGTCTGTGTCCCAAAGGCTATGCTTTCTATGCATGAATACCTGTTCACATGCTAACTATAGTGGCAGCTATGTAAACATCAGTAGATATTATGAATACAATTAGGCAGTTGTTATAGAAACATATGTGTTGTATTAATACACAGTCAGGAAGAACTTTTGTAAAATAATCTTTTTTAGATATATTTGTATATCTAAAAATATTTTGTTCATAACCACACTAGAGTGGATTTAAGATGGAAAAAATAAGCCAGAGAAATAAAGGTAATCCATTGAAAAGATGAAATGAAGAAGGGGAGTAGAGAAGTAAGCTTTAAAAGATAAAAAATCGTTTGGCTAAGAGTTTGAACACCTGTAAAATAGTTTATTTTGTTGTTGAGCTGCTGTAAGAAGCAGCCTGCCATTTTAATGTCACTTTTTGACAGCAAGAAGACAACCCCTTTATTACTGCGCTTCATGAGCTGCTTTATTCCAACACACTGAGCGTGATGTCATTCAGCCTCTCCCTGTCTCCCCGCGCGACCCCTCACTGAGGCAGTGAAATTAATGGAGCTTGTTGTAGACTCCATGACTGACACTAAGGACATGTTCAGTGCATATGGATGGTCTGAGACTCTTGTTGCATGGTCAGCATGCCATCTGCCACAGCGCAGGTTCCATCCTAAATCAAATGGAAGTGTCTTGATTGAATTCTCAAACGGCTTGAATGGCTCGTTGATCATGATTAGTTGCATCGTTCTCTCTCTATCTCTCTTTTTCTCTCTTGCTCTCTCTCAATCACTCACTCACTCACTGTGTCACTTTCTCTCTTTCTCTCTCCCTCTATCTCTCTCTCTCTCTCTCTCTCTCTCTCTCTCTCTCTCTCTCTCTCACTCACTCACTCACTCACTCACTCACTCACTCACACACACACACACACACACACACACACACACACACACACACACACACAGGCCTGTCACAATAGCTATTTTTGTTGAATGAGATATTGTCTCAGAAAATATTGTGATAAACAATGTTATTGTCATTTTAGTCCATCTTATGCTATTAATATAGCCTTTTTATTAATATAGTCCATCTTATGCTATTAATATAGCCTTTTTGTTAATATAGCCTTTTCTATTAATATAGACTTTTTATTAATATAGCCTAATGTTAATGTAACCACATAATAATGCAAGTACAAGGCCCCTCCACCTGCAGCTGTGCTTGTGCTCTAGTCCTAGCTAAGAGAACTGGATGGTGTAGTTATGTTTCAGATGAACTTTTAAGTTAGTTGTATTGTCTATTGTTTTTATTTTAAGACAAAGTCAGAGAAAAACACATGCTATTCATGAAAATAAAGTGGATACTTATCGTCACACACACACACACACACACACACACACACACACACACTTCACTTGTCTCTCTTGCTTTATTGTATAGAGATAAAAAAGATATACATTTTTAAATGAATATTGATATAGATTTATGAAAAATAACTGACATGCTGGTGATATACAGACCACTGATATCCTGACATACATATAAAAAATTAAATTCTCACCTATTTCAGATGCTGTAAATATACAACATAATAGTTTGGCCAGTTCCTTTTCTGTTTGGAAGAGAGATGAGACACAGAGGGAGATTGTGCACTCAGGTAGCGATAGAGGTAGTCCCTGTCCCTCTGGTGGGGGAATTTTAGAAACTGGGGATTTCAAACGCAGGGCTAGTGAATTAATGAGTGCACACCACACAAGAAAAAGTGACGCTAGCGAAGAAGAGAAATGGACTACTCGCTCACAGAGGGAATACTACGTGAATGGTTCAGGACTCTTACTCAACATGAATATATGTACTGTATGTATACGTATATGAAGTGTGCCTAGTCTATTGTAACCACTGTGTTGTGTGCTGGGTTCATTTTTTTCTCTTCCTCATGCAGAACACTTGCCGAAGCTGCAGCCAAGGTCCTACTCAGCAGCGAGGTAAAATGTTTCTGTTACATTTGCTGCATCAACACTTTGTTTTCTAATGAAAAATCCCCCCTGAAGGTTTTCCCTGCTGAGACTCATTTATATGCCACAGTCTCTTATGGTTACGGTCCACAATGCACTCCTGCACAGGAAAAGATTTCATAGTTTTAGTTTCAGACTGTGATGCATATGTTTATTGCTGGAAGCACACACTAAGCATGAAAATGACCAAGTTCGAGGTGGAGCAGGGCTGTTTATTTCTCTCCAGTATTCTCATTGGCCTACTGACCTTGGTTGCAATCTGTTCAATATATAGAGTATTACGATTATCAGAGGCCATAAATGCATTAAGACTTTTAAATTATTAATGGTTTGGCCAGCAGGGGTCCCTAGAGAGCTGATGTTGCAACCAGCAGACAGTGTACCAAATATAAAGCTGATGTAAACTAACAGCATTTATTTGTACATATAGATTTTACTACCAGAACAAACTGTGTGTATGTGTGTCCTAAAGGCCTACTGAATGTGATGAAATTATATCCACATAGTTATGCCATAAAATATCTGCTTAGCCTTAGGTTTTTTTCTCTATTATGCATATAACATGTTTTTATGTCTAGGAAAGAGAACAAACCAACACACACACACACACACACAGCAACCATACCTGTTGGGAGTCCATGTGTTCCTTGTGGTCTCTTACTTGTAATGCATAGTAGGGATTGTACAATGATTGAACTCTAGGTTATAAAATAATATAATTATCATAAAAAGTATTTGTATTCATGGGATTAATGAAGACAAAAGTAAGCAAAAGTAACAGTTTGTGTTGGTCTCACTGCAACTGCCATTGCATAATTCATACCTATCGGTGACAGCAACGGAACATCTCTCTCTTGCCCACCCCTCTCCCCCTCCGTCTCAGCTCCAGCCAGAGGCATCCAGGCAAGCTGCACTTTGTGTTCAACATAGTACAGTTTCCAGCATGCCCTGAGAGACTGGTGGCCAGGAGAGGTGTGTGCACGGGCTGGCTGTCCAGCCTGGTCTCCCCCATCCTCCAGTCCGACAGCGCCATGCAGGGCCCAGTAGAAACCACCGTTAGTGCCTCACTGCCTATGGTTAGTATAAGAAGCTGGACATCCACATTATGACTCATAGGGCATTACTGCTCACTATGAATAGAGCTCACTAGGAGTAGAGAATCGGAACATTCTTTGCATCCCCTGCAGCCTGCTTTTCTGAATGTGCTTTCTCTCCATACTTATTATTATCTCAGCAAGCAACCCTTGTTCATTGTAGTGGTGCATCATGGGGGCAAAAACTTAACTGCATGCCTTTTCTGTTTGTGTGTGTGTTACCCAAGATACACGTGGGTCTGCGTCCAGGTAACGCTTTCCGCCTGCCCTCTGACCTCTCCGTTCCCATGGTAATGGTGGGTCCTGGCACAGGGGTGGCTCCCTTCATCGGCTTCCTCCAGCAAAGGTGAGGGTGCAAGGGTAGACTGGTGTCTATCATCAAGTCATAATAAGTAGCTTGTTGCAGACTTTTATTTTTCTGTTGATAAAAGATAGATAGAAGAAAAATACGTAATAATAATAATAATAATAATAATAATAAGTAAAAAACAATGAAATGGAAACAATGAAAGGTTGTTCTGAACTTCTGACTTTCATGGGAAAACAGTGCCAAAAAGTTAAAAAAGTCCTGAAACTCAGATTTATCATAATGTCTCACAGTGTGTTGTTCACTTCTGACATTTCCAAGTCCGTGCAGGTATGGAATGCCCTTTTGAAGCCTTGCTTCTTGATTACGACTGTTCCAAGCCATTTGGGCTGGCGAGCATCTTTGGCAGTGGGGTTGAGGGAGCCCTTGTCGATTTGACTGGGAGGGGAAAAAAAAAAAAAGGCAAAGCAGCCTTGAGCCACGGCCGCCGCTGTTTTTTCGGCATAAATCATAAATCATGCGAGTTAAATGCCGGGGAGGCAGAAATGCGCTATTGACCGGCCGCCTCCCACATCATCAGCGCAACCTGCCAGAGCTCCCACAGACCCCTGCATCAGATTGGCGGCCGGTGGCGGAGGTTGGCTGTGAAATATATGCGGAGGGTGGGGGGGGGGGGTTGGTGGGGTGAACGAGGCGAGGAGCTATTCACTGGGAGGCCCTGTCAAATTTGAGAGGATGATTCAGAGGCCCAGGGCCCCGGAGGCACAGGGGCTCAAGCCAGGCTGGGGCAGCCGCATATAAATAAAGCTGTCGCATCCGCGAGCGCAGATGTCCATCTGATCTGGATGGCATGGACAATACACAGGGGCGGGGGAGTTATGACCCCGATACCTCTTACCTTCACCTCCCTTGGAGAAGGGAAAGGAGAGGAGAAGGAGGAGAGATACATGAATCAGAGAGGAGAGAGAGAGAGAGGGGGGGTGCATAGAGAGAGAAGAAGGAATAGCTAAATGGGTTTGCATTACCATGAATGTGATACCTGTACACATTCATTGCAATGCAAATACACATGCTACTGTACAGCATATATATACTTGGATATAGAGAGACAGAGGAAGAAAGAGGTAGAGATGCATGATCTGAAATGAACAAGAAACCAGAAAAAAACAACACACACAGACAACATACAGGGATCTTGATTCATTCTTTCCTTCTACAACTTTTCTCTCAAACACCCCCCACCCCCATACACACACACACACACACACACACACAGCAACCATACCTGTTGGGAGTCCATGTGTTCCTTGTGGTCTCTTACTTGTAATGCATAGTAGGGATTGTACAATGATTGAACTCTAGGTTATAAAAATAATATAATTATCATAAAAGTATTTGTATTCATGGGATTAATGAAGACAAAAAGTAAAAAGCAAAAGTAACAGTTTGTGTTGGTCTCACTGCAACTGCCATTGCATAATTCATACCTATCGGTGACAGCAACGGAACATCTCTCTCTTGCCCACCCCTCTCCCCCTCCGTCTCAGCTCCAGCCAGAGGCATCCAGGCAAGCTGCACTTTGTGTTCAACATAGTACAGTTTCCAGCATGCCCTGAGAGACTGGTGGCCAGGAGAGGTGTGTGCATGGGGGCTGGCTGTCCAGCCTGGTCTCCCCATCCTCCAGTCCGACAGCCATGCAGGGCCCAGTAGAAACCACCGTTAGTGCCTCACTGCCTATGGTTAGTATAAGAAGCTGGACATCCACATTATGACTCATAGGGCATTACTGCTCACTATGAATAGAGCTCACTAGGAGTAGAGAATCGAACATTCTTTGCATCCCCCTGCAGCCTGCTTTTCTGAATGTGCTTTCTCTCCATACTTATTATTATCTCAGCAAGCAACCCTTGTTCATTGTAGTGGTGCATCATGGGGGCAAAAACTTAACTGCATGCCTTTTCTGTTTGTGTGTGTGTTACCCAAGATACACGTGGGTCTGCGTCCAGGTAACGCTTTCCGCCTGCCCTCTGACCTCTCCGTTCCCATGGTAATGGTGGGTCCTGGCACAGGGGTGGCTCCCTTCATCGGCTTCCTCCAGCAAAGGTGAGGGTGCAAGGGTAGACTGGTGTCTATCATCAAGTCATAATAAGTAGCTTGTTGCAGACTTTTATTTTTCTGTTGATAAAAGATAGATAGAAGAAAAATACGTAATAATAATAATAATAATAATAATAATAAGTAAAAAACAATGAAATGGAAACAATGAAAGGTTGTTCTGAACTTCTGACTTTCATGGGAAAACAGTGCCAAAAAGTTAAAAAGTCCTGAAACTCAGATTTATCATAATGTCTCACAGTGTGTTGTTCACTTCTGACATTCCAAGTCCGTGCAGGTATGGAAATGCCCTTTGAAGCCTTGCTTCTTGATTACGACTGTTCCAAGCCATTACGAGGCGAAGCGAGCATGCGAGCGAGTGGGGTTGAGGGAGCGCGATCGATTTGACTGGGAGGGGAAAAAAAGGGGGGAAGGCAAAGCGAGCGCGAGAGCGACGCGGCCGCTGTTTTTCACGAGCGCAAATCATAAATCATGCGAGTTAAATGCCGGGGAGGCAGAAATGCGCTATTGACCGGCCGCCTCCCACATCATCAGCGCAACCTGCCAGAGCTCCCACAGACCCCTGCATCAGATTGGCCGGCGGTGGAGGCGGAGGTTGGCTGTGTGAAATATGCGGAGGTTGGGGGGTTGGTGGGGGGTGAACGAGGCGGAGGAGCTATTCACTGAGGCCCCTGTCAAATTTGAGAGGATGATTCAGAGGCCCAGGGCCCCGAGGCACAGGGGCTCAAGCCAGGCTGGGGCAGCCGCATATGAATGAAGCTGTCCGCATCCGCAGACGCAGATGTCCATCTGGATGACGGGCGGTGGACATGCCACAGAGAGGGGGGGGGGGGGGGGGAGTTATGACCCACGTACCTCTTTTACCTTCCTCTCCCTTGGAGAGAGGGAAAGGAGAGGAGAAGGAGGAGAGATACATGAATCAGAGAGAGAGAGAGAGGGGGGGGGGGTGCATAGAGAGAAGAAGGAATAGCTGATGGGTTTGCATTGCCATGAATGTGATACCTGTACACATTCATTGCAATGCAAATACACATACCTGTACAGCATATATATACTTGGATGAGAGAGACAGAGGGAAGAAGAGGTAGAGAGATGCATGGAGCTGAAAGAGCAAGAGAAGACCGAAAAAAACAACACACACAGACAACATACAAGGATCTTGATTCATTCTTTCCTTCTACCAACTTTCTCTCAAACACCCCCCCACCCCCATACACACACATACTGTAAGCACTCTCTCTCTCAATCACTCTCTCTCTCTCTGTCTTTCTGTCTCTCTATGTCTCTCTCTCTCTCTCACTCACACACACACACATAAGACACCACAGATGGTGCCATGGTACTAATCAGTGGGGCTTGTGTCAAACCTGAATGGCGAGTTGATGTAGATGAATGTCTGTGGCTCTATATGGATTGGGGGGAGAAGTGCAGCACAGAGCAATGGAGGGAGGAAATGTGGGATGGGGTGAGTGAGCTGGGGGGGGGGGAGAAGTGCAGCACAGAGCAATGGAGGGAGGAAATGTGGGATGGGGTGAGTGAGCTATGGAGACGGAATGAGAGACTGATCGAGAGAGTTGGACAGAACGTAGTTCAGAGATAGATTTGGAGAGGGGGAGGGAGGGAGAGCGAGCGCGAGCACCTGTGTGCTGTGACAGCCCTGATGAATGGGCCTCGTAAGGCGCTGACAAAGTTGCGTGGCGCCGCTGTAGCTTCCAAACTGTCAAGGTCATGGCAGCGGTCCGACAATCGCTGCCGAATTGTTCCGTCGGCCCGGAGTGCTGGAAACTGGTTTTAATCACAGCGGCTCTGCCCCACGCCGGACAGCAACACAACAACACCATCACTGGTCACACAGAGGACCATGGCTCTGGAATCACTATGAGTCTTGCTCCTCCTCTGTGATTGTAATTTATGCCCAGTTAAAAATAAAAATAATAACAGTCCACCATGTCAGTGTGCTGCATACATTAAAGATACATATTCATCCGTCAGCTTGCAAACTACCACTGTGGCCACAGAAGAGTGTTGCTCCTGTACCTCCAGCTTTCGAGTGTGTCTTCTTGGAAGATAAAAAAAAAAAGTTGTTGTGAAGTTGTTTATTTCTCAAAAGCAGGCCACTAACCCCCCAGAGGGCTAGGAGGAGGTTTCAGGCCGGATGCCTGCCGTTCCCACCCCTGTTTCTTCTAGCTGGCTGGATCTCAGCAGCATCTCACTGGGGCGCGGTGTCTGTATGTGGGAAGTGCACATGGGCCTTCAGCTTGAGATTCTGCCAGCGCTGCCGCCTCCAGTGCACTGCTTTTGATCAGACTGGTTAAAGATAACAATCGCTGTTCTGTCAGCAGGATGCTGCCGGGGTCACGCAGAAATGAATGATTTCTTTGAAGGAGCAAACAGCGAGAGACCTTCAGTCAGGTCAGTTAGTGAGTCAGTCAGGACCTACGCATCTTAACTGCCTACATGCATGGCTGCCGAAGAGAGGAAACCTTAAGATGGAAACCTGAAATGAAAGATTGTTAAAGGCCACCAACAATAAACCTGTTCTGTCACACGCACAAACATTTCAAGGTTGAAGATGCTGGAAAAGTCAGGCACAGCTCACAGCAAAATGTGCTACATAAGTGTAGCCATGCAGTATTTTCAGCACTCAGTACGGTAGTAGTTTATCAGTGCTCTGAAGGTACGCAGTGTACGAGTGCCCAGGATGGCACTGACGGGCGATGCCATGTGCGGAGAGGCAGCCTCATTCCAAGCCAAACCCAGGACGGTGGGAGAGGGTCGATGGTGAGGCGATTCCTTTCCAATACTGCCATTCTGTGGAAGGGTTCACTGTTTGTCACTCGTCAGTGGAGGCGTAGAAGACATCCAGCCAAGAGGCAAGGTCTTCTCCTGGCCAAACAGAACCTATGATTGAACCCTGTGTGCGTGTGTTTAAAGGGTTGTATTTTACAGGGTGCAACTGGCTCCAAGCTATTTGTATTCAATATGGAGTCACTTATGTGTGTGTGTGTGTGTGTGTGTGTGTGTGTGTGTGTGTGTGTGTGTGTGTGTGTGTGTGTGTGTGTGTGTGTGTGTGTGTGTGTGTGTGTGTGTGTGTGTGTGCCCGTCTGTGCCACAGTGGGTGGTATAGCAAAATGGAATCCAGGTTTTTCATATTGGTATTGATCCCTTCAGGGCTAAAGCCCACTGAAGCTAGTTTATTGAAGGCCATTTCCAGATTGGATGCTAGGCTTCCAGATGCTAATGGTGCTGCTGCGGGGAGAGCCAGTGTCAGACACGAATAGAGCCAATGCCAGAGCCGGTAGAGCACAGCTCAGATCATGCTTTTGAACAGCCCTTTCTTGTTGTTGGCTCTGTGGTCACTGTCAGGGATTTCACATGTAGGGAATAGGATGTGACACACAGACCTTAGCCCATAAGACAGACACTGTGGGATACTTAGACCAGATCATTCCAGGAGCTGTCCAGAAACTGTATGGAAAGCGATTGAATGCTAAATGCTATAGGCACATCAATGGAGTGCCCTTTTTTCTTTCTGGTAATCAGAGGCTTATGCCGATTCCCAAATGCTAGAGGGAAACTGTCAGCCTAAAATAGACACTGCATGGATTTGACATAGGAACTTTAAGGGGAAGAAACCACTACAGACTAGCTAGAGCAGGGGTGGGCAAACTTTTTGGCTCCAGGGCCAGATTGGGTTTTGAAAATTGGCTGGAGGGCCGTACAACAACCTTCCCACCCCCCCAACGGCACACGCATAAAAACAATACATTTTTTATAGCCTATAATTTAGTATGAAAAGTATTTGTTTTAAAATATGAATTGCTTAAAAATACTGCTAATTTTATGCTGTTCAACAAATGTATAAATTGTGCACTGTCGCTTTAATTCACGTTTATTTCTCAATGATCTTCTGCCTGCTCCGCTATGGCTAGTGCTGTACCTACGGCTGGGCCCTCTCACAGTTTTTAAATGGTCAGTAGTGGGAACTACTGTTGCCTTCATGATTTCCTTTTAAAACTTTCTTATAAGAAGGAGATATCAATTATCAACAATCACAAGCCAGCTGGAACCTGCGGCTCTCTCCCTCATTGAGTGCAGACGCGTTCCCAATTAAATGGATTGCATAATGTTCACGTTAGATCTGCTGCAAAGGAGATAACTAAGAGTTAACTTAGTTTAACATGATGTTATTTCTATTTAACATGATGTTTTGACATTGACATTGTAAACGTTATCTAAGGAGAGTGAAAAGCAGTTTGCAGTAAAGCTAACCAACGTCGTCTCTATCGCAGGAAAAAAATAGCGAACAGCCTGATAACTAAATGAAATGCTCGGCGGGCCGGATGAAAGTGCTTGGCGGGCCGGATCCAGCCTGCGGGCCGCAGTTTGCCCACCCCTGAGCTAGAGGAACAGTAGAAAGATGAATCATATTCAACCAAAGATTGTAAGATAGATTATCAATACTCCAAATTCTATCAGTATCGATTATTGAAAGTTCACATTCAGCAGGGAGAAACTTTGAGCAATTCGATTCTCAAGCATTCTCAAATGTCTTTGTAACAGTATCCTTAGGATACAGTAGCTCTGCAGTGAATAAACCTCTCTATGACAGCTCAAGAGATGTGCTAGTGACAGATGCTAGCACCCATGGGTTTTTAACCTTCCTGCTAGCTCGTCTGCCACCCAGTGCGAGATGCAGCAATTTCACAGGTTCGAGCCCTGGCCAGTGCAGGCCTGAACCCTTCTGTCAGCATAATGTAGATTGCAGAATATCTGGGCAAAGACTGGGTAGATATGATGGACTGGGTCAGTTTTAAGACCATGCTGTGGTGTTCTAGATGATTCCTCTCCCTCTCTCTCCCTCTCTCTCTCTCTCTCTCTCTCTCTCTCTCTCTCTCTCTCTCTCTGGTGAATTAACAGCTGAGAGTGTGATGAGTTGGTGTATGATATCCAGGGATCGAAAGAACAGATTGCAAACACCAGACTAGTTGCTGTGAGTCCTTGGTGGTCACTGTGTGTGCGTGTGTGTGTGTGGTGTAGAGTGGTGTGTGGGTGTATGTGTGAGTTTCGGATGTGGCATGGCCTGTGTGTGTGTGTGTGATGTAGAGTGGTGTGTGTGTGTGTGTGTGTGTGTTGTGGCTCGTCAATATGCTAATTGCAATTAGAGAGAGCAATCTGTGCTCTCATCAAACCGGATTAGTATGGGCTTCTGTCAGACCCCTATCAGACATACACTCTCAAAGGCCAGTTATTATTGGTGTCTGTGATTAGAGGAGAGTTCCTCTGTCTTTTGTTCCCGAGTTGAAGAAAATCTGCGGAATTTGATTTAACTTCGCTGATGCGCCAGTTTGATTTAGCATCTCATGTAGGAGATTTGGAGCAAGAAGTGTCGGGCTTTGGCTTTGTGTGTGTACGTGTGTGTGTGTGTGTGTGTGTTTGTGTGTGTGTATGTGTGTGTGTAAGTGACTGAGTGATTGAGGTGAGTGAGTGAGTCTGATGTAGCGGCCAGTGCAAACTCATCACAGGGTCAGAGGTTGGCTTGTACCAATAGCATATCGGGTCAGTCCCATCCTGCACTCTGATCAGAGCCGAGCTGGCACCTCAAACAGGTGCGTCATTCCGATAGCGGACAGCACTCCGCCTGCCCACACATCCACTTCCGAGATCTGGGATCCCCGCCAGGCTTGCCCACCGCATGGAAAATCACATTAATTGAATCCATCCACACAGGCTTTAGGTGTGGAGCTTGCCTGGTTGAAGGCATAACTCAGTTTTCTTAAGTTTGCCGGGGAAAGTAATCAAGTGTAATCTCCAGAGTGTGAGCATCCACAGCGCGGCCTGTTGGTGTACATTTCGGTGCATTTGTGAATTACTGGTTTTCACTTTTAAAATAGCCTATTTCTAGTGATATGCGTTTCAAATCATTTGGGAAAAGGCTGCTGCTGTCAGGAAAATATTTCTATGCATCCTGCTGTGTGTGTGTGTGTGTGTGTGTGTGTGTGTCCCTCTTTCATTTATCTGTCCATTTGTCTTTCAGGGAGAAGGAGAGGGTGAATCATCCAGACGGTTGTTTTGGGGAAACATGGCTGTTCTTTGGCTGCCGCCACAAAGATCGAGACTTTCTCTTCAGGTGTGTGAATTTAACACACACACACACACACACACACACAGAAATGAATTGCATGTGATCACTTTGTTCTCTCTACACTCTGGACCTCCTTGAGTGTAGATGACAAACAGCAGCGGGCCGTGCTGGTGGCGTTCCCTCATGTAAGAAGCATGTAGAGGGGCCTCCTGGAGCACGCTGGCCCCCCTGGCACCCTCGCTCCCCCGGCCCCTCTCACAGCACCGGCCTGTCCTTGAAGCTGATGATGGAGATGACCATGAAATTAAAGCGCTCCCCTCGGAGAACGTGGCACACACACACACACACACACACACACACACACACACACACACACACACACACACACACAAAACAAGACATTACATGCGGTGATGTGGCGCTGGACGGCCGTGGCGGCCCTGGGCCCATAACTCACCTCGGCGCAGGACTGAGTAATGACACGACTATGCGGGCAGTGGGGCAGGGCGGGGGCCGCGCGCTACACGCTAATCCACCGACACCAGCAAGTTATCATCCGCACGCCTCATGATTCAAGGCCAGGTCCCAGGCCCCCCGCTGCAGCTGTTCGTCCTGTCCACGCGCGTGGAGGGAAGGGAAGACGTGTTTGGGGGGGGGAGCCCTCCCTTGCAAGGGGAGCTGGTTACTTTATTTCATGCTGTTTTTATCGGGCTTTGACATTGTTTTTTTTTCTTCTTCACTTTTATGTGTGTGTGTGTGTGTGTGTGTGGGGGTCAAAGAAGCACTGCCTTGTATCTACAGCACACAGGCTTAAAAGAGGAATGCAAGAACATTTTAGTCTTTGATGTTACGAAAGAAAGAAAAACAGTCCGCCCATTTTGTGACGGGTAAAATTCTTCACTCACAGCCAACCCGGGAAGACAACAGGTCATAATTCCTAATCTGACTCAACATTTAACATATGTGTATGAGGTTGGGGGTGGGTGTGTGTGTGGGGGGATCCATCTACTCTGTGTCAGTAAAACACAAACAGACATTCAAAGCCTTTTTGCTGCCAGATCGTCTTTGCTGCTCCGTGTTCAGATGGATGGGTGGGGCACCTGAAGGAGTAGAAGAGGCGCTTTGGGGAGCTGCAGCAGAGTGCAGACATTTTGTCAAGGAGTGCTGCGGATCACTTGATGTTGTTTTGTGTGTAAATATCCAACCGTAAATAAATACCCATACCGTTTGAGCCAAGCACACAAGCACTAAACAGGGAGCTCAAGAAAAGGCTGGGCCCCTCACGTCGCAAACCAAGTAAACTTTCATTTGAATGATTAGCCCTGGACTCCATGAGACAACAGAAGCAGGTGTGTGTATGTGTGTTCACTTGTGTGTGTGTGTGTGTGTGCACCACAAACTCATAAACAGTTCTATAATTGAAACTCGCAAACACCTCTTTGCTTCAGCTCAGCTTGATTACTTCTGCAAGCTTCAGTAGGAACAGGGAGGGAGCAAATGCTCCTTGGCAAAGCTTAGCAAATGCTCCTCTTGCTCCCAGACCACTGGCTTAACAAAAAGAGTAGATGATGCATTGTGAGAAGATGAGCCAAGTGAGTCATTTAACCTTGCCCTCAAAATCTATACTGCTTTGTCATCCGAGATGAACAAAGATCTGCCAACCATGGCTATTCATGTCAAACTTAATACAAAACCCTTTTTTGTAAACCTGCATAAATGAATGCTCTTCCTTACTTCATGAGGAAAGTTTGACTTTAATAGTATTGCGTTCTGTTGTGTGTTTACAATGCTTCTACAAATATAATATTAGTTAATATTGCATAAATATTAAGGGTGACTGTGTATGTGGTATCAATATCGACAAATTAAAATGACACTGATTAAACTATTTAGCATGTAGTCAATAACTTGTGTACAAGCTATGCCTCTCAAATATATCTACCTATCCATAATTAAATTGAAGCATAGTTATATTCCTATCCATAATTAAACTGAAGCATAGTTATATTCCTTGCTGTCCATGGGCAGTCAGTCAACAGATACTTGGTAACCCAGTAACACACACACACACACACACACACACACACACACAAAGAAAGCACAAAGAAAGGACAATAAGTCACCTTGACCTCAGAAACCTCAGTTCTCCACTCCATTGTTTCTAAGACAATAGGCTGCTGTTTGCTGTTCTCTCCTCAGAGAGGAGCTGGAGCGGTTTGTGGACAACGGCACCCTGACCTGCCTGAAAGTCAGCTTCTCCAGAGACGCCTCCGAGGGGGCCCAGTCCCAGTCCAGCCCCAGATATGTCCAGCACAACCTGCTCCTTCATGCCAAAGAGGTTGCCAACATCCTTCTCAAAGAGAAGGGCTACTTCTATGTCTGCGGGTGAGTTAGCCTGTTCCAATTGAGGAATTATACTAGAGAGCTCTATGATTATTAGGCCTGCAGCACCATTGTCCCTGATTGCTGCTTCCTTTTCAAAGATTCACTGTTGTGAGTTTAAGGATTTCGATTATGTATGTATGTCTGATAGGTAGCCATCCCAAAGTCATTTACTGACCCAGGCTTTGCTTTGTTTAAGCACTGTTGACATTGATTCCTACCAGAGCTTAAGCTGATGAGTATAAAGTGAGTGACTGCCTATTGTGAAAATCCCTGAATACACTGAATTGATTATCCAAGGGGCATGTATTGAACCAAAATCTTAAGATCTACTACTGTAGTGTTAACACTGCTTTACCCCTACCTAAAGTCGTAATGTGTGTCTGTCTGTCTCTGTTTGTCTGCCTGTCTGCCTGCCTGTCTGTGTCTGTGTGTTTTGTCTTGCAGGGATGCTAAAAACATGGCCAAAGATGTTAATGATGTCCTGGTAGACATTATTGTGGCCGAGATGGAGGTGGACAAACTGGAGGCTATGAAGACTATAGCCAATCTGAGGGAGGAGAAACGTTACCTGCAGGACATATGGAGCTGAGCCGCGTCCAGAGACATCTCCCCAGAGTGCTGACCTAAGACTGCCTGCATGGATGACCAGTTTTAAAGGGCCGAGATGTCAGTCACTGTCTCCCTCACCTCCTGCCTTTCAAAGACTGCACATACTGTATGACTTAGACAGATGCATCAGTTGAGTGGTTTGAAATAATGATCTCCAGCAAACTGGACTTGAAACTTGAAGAATTTTACTCAAGAATTTGTTTGTGCCAGAAGTCATGTGCATGTGCATATCGTGCGCACACACACACACACACACACACACAGACACAAACACACACTCACACACACTAAGGTGCCACATACACACACAACAAACTTGTGCCTTGCATCCATAAACTGTAATGTATGACACAGAATTCATGGTGAGAAGACTGTTCTCCAGGCCAGAGGCTTCAGTATGCAAGCGAAAAGGACATTGATATTGGTTAGTAGGCTACAGTTGATAGCAGTAATGTCACTGCCACACATGCAATATATAATGTCCTTACCAGTATAAACTGAACTTTGGCAGGCCATCACAGTTTAGTGAATTATTTGCAGAATCTCTGTACAATAAACGCCCTAAAATCTCAAATAAATTGTACCTTTCAAAAGGCAGTCTGTGAAAGAGTTCATGTGTCAATGAGCATTAATGAGGGAAAAAACATCTTCAATCACAGAATGGACCCTTTCAAGAGAGTTCCATTATCAGCATCATAGTTGGCCCCACAAGACTTCCTTTTTAACATTCCATATGTTATCTTAATGCAGAGGAAGTAGATTGGGGCCCAAATAGAACGTTCAAGCATTGTTTTTGTTTTTATTGTTAGTAGATTCTCTTTCTCCCTCCCTTTTCACATGAAGTTTTGACATCTTGTGGTGGACCTACTCCCGAGGTGGAGAATTCTGGTTATATCTATATATATATATACAGTGCTTTTCGTGTTCATTTCACAATGTTAAGAATTCACGTGAAAAACAGACCTCTTGACGCAAGTCTATTTATTCCCTTAAATGTGGCCCCTTCTTAAGAGAATAATTTCCTCATCTGTCATTTCCTTTTTCCTGTTTCCACAGTGTGCGACTTTGCTTCTTTACTTTCCCCTTCATCAGAGCATTGATCTTCGAGATGTTTTGTTGTGGTGTTTGTTTTGGTGCTGCTGCTGTCTATATTTGAACTGAAAGCAAAATTAAGTTCAAACACTCGACTTCAGCTTTGATTAAATCAATCTTTTTGATAGAGCTTTGATATGTACAATTAATGGTGCAGGGATCGTAAATCCCACCTCATTCACACAACACACAAGAAATGAGCTGTCATCCAAAAGCCTCTCGGCTGCTCTGCATGCAGTGGACTACTCAGTCTGCCCGTTCACACATCCACCTGCAGTGTCTGACCGGGCACTGAGCACATTGGGAAGGCCCTCGACGGGAGGGGATGATTCACTGCGACAGTATTTCAGTGGGTCAAAGCAGTAATGAGAGGCGTTCATCATGAACAAATAAGCATCTAATCCCAAACCCGCGCATGAAATACATATGCATATGAATATTGTATATTTATAAAGTGTGTGCTATTTAGCAGTAGGTACTTTTATCAAAGGGCCATGGACTTAATTCCACAGTCAGCAATTCTCAGGCACCAATGCTAATACTGCTCTATAGTAATGTCTACCTGCATAACTGTCATGGAAGACACAACATAGGATGATTGATTGAAATAAATTATGTTTTAGTTTTTAAATTAAAAGTGACTGTTGTTTCTGGTATCATACACATGCAGGTACTCTTATGAGACTGTTGAAGGAGGATCACTTGAATATAATAGTTGCCCCAGTAGGACAGAATGTCCTGGTGGTCAAGGCTGGACAAATGCCATACTTCATATAAAAATTTGAACAGAGATTCTTTTTCCACCAGTTAAGCTTTGTGTGGACCATTCAAGCTTGCGCAGGAGACCAAAGGAGCCAAGTTTGATAAGGAAGAGAAATTTCCGCTTATAAATTATTCAGCAACAAATAAATATATTGTACTGATTGCAGTTACAATAAGCCCACAGTCAGCACAAGCCCTGCAATGAAATCTGACCTGTGACCAATATGCTGGGACCCACAAAAAAACACAGCGATAAGAAATGGCTGCCCACTCAAGCCTTGCCTTGGTAGATAGATATAAAACCCCATTTTTATCACATAAAGTGGAGCAAGCGGTGGGTAGGGATAGGCACCAGTGCCTGAGGCATCTACACTCACAACGACAGAACTGGCCACGATAAATCACAATGGCGCTTATAAAAGGATTGCCATTGTCAAAGTAACATTTGGAAATGCCCCCTCTTTTTACATTCTACATTACAATTGGCCACTTTTTTATTCTTCCTGTGAGTGCTGGGCCCTTTTTTAGTGGGTACATTTCCTTTATGGTCCTCCCCCTCCAGAGTTGTCACTGCTGCATTCAAAGCAGTGTGTAGAGAGATACACTATCTACACACTGGTAATGGATGCCAAACATTAAGAGTACAGAATTCAATGACTGAATTTCATGAATTGAGCTGAATTTCTATTGACTGAAATGTAAAAGCTTTGGAAAGCAGTTTCGTTAGAATAGTCAACACAATTACATATTTAAATGCAATAACACACAAAACTCAAACACAAATATACACAAGTATATTTGTCCATGTCTCTTTCTGACATCATGCTGGATGTATCATATGTTTCGAGGACACACAGGTATATATGCATACATAGATACATTTACATTTGCTGCATGAGAGCCTTCATCTGGTTAGCAGTTTTTACTCTCCTGGCTCCTATGAGAAGCAGCACTGTCAGGGATGGATTACTGCACGGGCCTGTCGGGCCCAGGCCCAGGGGCCCAAGGGGTCAGGGGGCCCTGAAGCCCAAGCCTTTGCATGGAATCATTGCCTCAATATCAACAAATCAGGATGTAGACTATGAATCTGATTGAATTCAGTACTGGCCATCCCCAAAATGCACCAGAATACAGGAAATCACATCAAACAAGTTAAAAAATGTCTGGGGGAGGACCCCCAAACCCCCCCTCCCACATATGCGACAATTAGTGGGGGGCCCTTAATACATCTGGGCCCAGGGGCCTGAAAGTTCATAATCCGTCCATGAGCACTCTGTGTGTGTGTGTGTGCAGCCACGGCACCTATAATGGATGCCAAACATTAAGGATGGATTAAGTGTTAAATTACAGTTCCCTAATTAAAAGGGTTCAAGGTGCCTTTCTTGGCTGCGTGAAGACGTGCTGTAGCAGTAATCTAAATGAATCAAATCACCGCACCTCACAAGCTGGGGCCGCTACGTCCGCTGTTGTTTGGGTGATAGATTCTCCTGGTGGGAAGGCTGCAAATGAACCAGAGAGATCTATGCAGAAGATAATGACAGTCATTAGACGATAGCCTTATAGCTCAGGAGTCGTAAGCTCATGTGTAGGGTAGAAATTTCAATAACACATAGTTGCACTGTAGTCCTTATGGCAGTGGTAACACAAGGAATGGATGATACAATTGACCTTACCTACCATGCCACACTTTCAGGCCAATCAGCATGCTGAATTCAAGAGCACAACATTTAGGCATGCAAGTTGATTGGCTGTTGAGCTCGACCCTTTCAACAAGAAAAACAAAAACAATGCTTGAACGTTCTATTTTGTTCCCAATCTACTTCCACTTCACATATGGAATGTTAAAACAGAAGCCTTGTGGGAACAACTATGATGCTGATAATGGAACTCTCTTGAAACAGTCAATATGTAAGAGATAATGGACGACACTCCATTAGATTATCCAAAAATAAACGCACATTCAAAGTTGTAATGCGGCCACGACGCGCAGCGGAGAGAAAAAATACTCTTTTCTGATTGGCTGGTGGGGTGGCTATTAATTCTGAATAACAGGACACCATTCCATATCATATGCTTATGAATGGTAACTAGTAGGACGACGGTTGCAGGCTTCACAACAATGGGTTTAACTGTAAACAAACTAACTGTCCATGCTATCGCTGTTATAGGGCCAACAAAAGTTGTACAACAAGCTGAACTAGTGAGCTTCTTTTAAAACGGAACTGCGTGTTTCCTTTGCTTTACAGTGGCAACCGGGTGAAAAAAATTCTAAGTGCGGGATAACGGCCTTCGATGTGTCCATTTATATGATTAATGGACTCGGGCGGAGTTCTTTGCCCCTCGCCCTTGTCCATTAATTCCGTATAACAGGACACCTCGGCGGCCGTTATCCCTTACTTAAAATTTTTGTTATCTTATTTAGATAGTTAAAGCTGTTAAATATATATTTATTTCAAACTGTTACTAGGCAGTGCCGCATTAATGGTTGCTACGCTGGAACACTCTCCAGTGGGTCTACCACCTAGGCTACATATAGCCTAAATAAGTCAAAACATTGATGGAATCAAAATAAGGCATTTTTATTTTTGTAAATTGAACTGCATGTTCCCATTGAAGTTTGATCTGCCGGCTTTCCAGTCCAGCCTCAGACAGCAGCTAAACGGTGGTAGCGTGCAAAGAGTGGTTGGTGAAGCACTTCTCAAGTCCACCTGATGCGCAGCAGCAGGTGTTCATTGAAAGTAATTCTGGTAGGCCGTAATCAGACATATTCAGTGCAGCAGTGTTTCTTTGCTGTTTTTCCTTGATACAATGTTTCAAATTAACGGTAATTTTCACTGAACATTCTAAAGAACTCGGGCGAATTGATACAAAATATGTAGGCCCAGAGCCAGGTACCTTTATATGGCTCTGTGTAGGCCTAAGAAGGTCAAAAAAATTGAACTAGCCTACTTCATAGCCGTGCAAATAACCGATTTTTAATCGTACGTTCTAAAGAACCTTCACAATGGGAAACTGAATCAAGCAGTAGAATAACTAAAGGGATAACGGCCGCCGAGCTGTCCTGTTATACAGAATTAGTGGCCGAGGGCGAGGGGCAAAGTTGCCTCCGCCGAGTCCATTAATTCCGTATAACTGGACACACCTCAAAGGCCGTTATCCCGCTTATCACCCGGTTGCCACTGTAAAGCAAAGGAAACACGCGGTTCCGTTTAAAAAGAAGCTCACTAGTTCAGCTTGTTGTACAACTTTCGTTGGCCCTATAACAGGGATAGCATGGACAGTTAGCTTGTTTACAGTTGATTACATTGTTGCGAAGCCTGCCTCCAGGCTCAACCGTCGTCCTACTATCATTGTTATAGTTACCATTCATAAGCATTGATATGAAACTGCGATTAATGTGGGGCAGCCTGGCTCTTTGATGTGAATGATGACACTTGGGACAAAAGGGCAAGGGCAACGTGCCATGTTGTCTTTTGGCCTGAACATCAAGGCTGTATGAGTATTGAGCTAGATGTGCTGCAAATTCATCTGATGACAGCTGGAATATATTACACATTAAGTACACATGTGTATCATATTATACATATTATATCATATTACTTTGTTTAGAAAGCAACAAGATATAACAGATTTCCTAATGGAAACAACAACAAAAAAATCCACACTTTTCTTGATAGACTGGCATGTGTGATGATCTTGTTTGGGGTGTTATTAATTACAATGTTCAGAGTGTCTGAGAAGCATATGTATTGAGTCTAGATCCATCACAGCTGTGGCGGGAATGCTCCTCATAGCTCTTCCTTGTCTACTACAGCTTCTAACGTGTGCATGCACTGTTAATTAAGCACAAAAGTTATAAAGAGACTGACACTGCACTGACTGCACACAACACTGACACTGCAAACGTCAGTCTATGAGTTATCACAAAGCATTCACAAATGTATATGATTCATGTGGGACTACTGGGAATTTAAGAAGTAATAAATCATGGTGTGCAGATAGATGGTCCCCAGGATAAATCTGGGGTAAATTTGAGTGTGTGGGTTCGGGTTAAGGTGAATCTAAAACTTTATTACAACATTAACTTGTGATCTCAAGTTAATAGTGATTAGAGACAGCATTCGTTGAAGAAGTTAACCCTTTTCAGTGGGTTGTTTGTGGGCAAGGCACTGGGCAGAGTGAGGTTTTGTGCTTGTATTTTCTCTGGCCTTCCTTATCATAAAAACTTTGGCTTGTGGAGTTGCCTTTAGGCACGCTGTCTGCCCTGAGAACATCTATTCCCATCACCACTGCAGCATTTCCAAGGTGCTAATGGAAAATGTACCAACTTGCTGAAAAGAAGAGGGTGAGAGGTTTAAAGTGCTAAGGGCTCGAAAAAAAAAGTTTTCCTGACCACTACCCAGACAAAGGAGCACACAAACAACCTCTGAGCCAAACACAACTGGACACAAGCAAAACACTGACGCCACTGAAGTCCAGCCTATCTTTGGGGCATTCGTGAACCAATCTCATTCAGTTTAGCAAACATATCTCTCTGTTAGGCCTCCATCTGGTTCTTACTGTTTGTATGTGACAAATAAAAGTCATCTGCCAGAACTATCTCATCTAGCAAACAATCACATCAGCACATATTTCAGTCATTCATCAAACTTGGCCATGTGCAAAACTGATTTGTTGATGTCTTTTAATTTGTCTCAGAGCTTTACTGTAATCACCTCTAAAGGAGCCAAGCTGGTTATGAGCCTTCATTACAGTATATTGCATGACTGGTTCCTTGACGAATCCTTTTGTCAGTTTTATGTTAGCCTGTTGAGCATCCTCTGCATCCTCTGGTTTGTCAGTAGTTTTCCACTCTTCTCTGAGTGAAATGCATTGTGCTTAAAAGAGAACTCTGGCCGATCACAACATAGGGCCTTGTGGTTCCAGTCCAGTTAAACTGCTGGGGTCATCCCTATGTTCCCCGGGCCCATGTTCCCCGGGTCCTATGTTTCCCAGGTCCTGCTAGTGGCTAGCACAACTAGGCGGCTACATAGCTGTCTCATAGGGGCTTAATTTAGACTGTGTTTGTGCCTTTTAACAGACTTATATCATTACAAGTGCTGATAATGAACAGGATCCTCATGAGTCACCACTATGAGTGTTTAACACAGTAATTGTGAAGAAACAGCATCAATCCAGTGTTTGGACTTTACAGGAAGCAACCAAGGGAATCAGAGGTATGTGACTGCCTGTACAAACACTGGATTTATATTGTTTCTTCACAATTACTGAGTTAAACACACATTTAAAATCAAGATCATAGCACAACCTATTCATTTTGATGTGATAACCTCTATTCCACCTTTATTCAAAGTTGTTAGTATTTCTGAAATTGTATTGAATAGATTACAAGTCTCAAATAGCATGACCTACAGACCCCTAATAAGTCAGGACGTCAGGTCTCTGAAGGTCTGAGAGATGCTCTTGGCCTCGCCTTCACCTTGCCTCGACTTAAAGACTAACGCATTGTGTGGAACACCTGCCACCTTCCTATTGAGGTAACCTATTTTCCCATCGATACCTCCACACAGAGGAAACTGAGTCCGAAAATAGAGCTGCGTTGCAGATGCAAAAACGAGACACGAGGCACCACCACCACCACCGGCGGGGTGACTTTGCCTCACAATGAAGCCGTGGTTTTTGGGACATCGCTCACAAACCCCCAGACAATGGCTGTCCCCTAGTGGCTGTCCTAACAAATGAGACATAGGCCTGTAGAGACATCATTTCTGCCTTCTGCCTGTCAGTTTCAAATGGTTATGGGGTATATTAGAGGGGGGAAAAACACACATACTGTACAGTATGTATGTTAATTAATGTGCATTAATTATTAGTGACTGTCTGATAGGCATGAGGAGAGAGCAGGTAATCATATTTCTGTCCATTATTGTGCAGCAAAGCATTCCTTTCATGAAGTGTTGATACATTACCCAAGAAAATACACACTTACATGACAAACACCCACACACATACCATAAACTATAATAAATATTGCATGCACAGACAAGCATAAACATACACAAAAACACACATACAACAAACACACACTCACACACACACTGTTATGCACATACAGCTCATTCATTTTAGTGCTATGTGTGAATGGACAATGAAGAAAATCTCAGCTCAGCAAACATGAGGCTCATTGTGTAAGGACATCGCAGACCCACTCAATCCTTGTTAGTCAGACAAAAGCCAAACAAATTGTTTACCTCTAAAACACTTCCACTGACAGATTCAGAGTTCCTTGGATTTATGATCTCTGCAGCTCTGACAACCGTAATGGCTTATGCAAATTATTGATTAATTGGATTTGTGGAAGAGGTGTGGCAAATGTGCTAAGCAACGAAGAATGCACTGTGACTGATCAAGTAGAGACAGTGTGTGTTTGTGTGTGTGTGTGTGTGTGTGTGTGTGTGTGTGTGTGTGTGTGTGTGTGTGTGTGTGTGTGTGTGCGTGTCTGTTTGTGAGAGTGCTTTTTCTGTGTACGCTTGTTTGCACTGATTCTGTTACCTGCTGCTGGGAGGTCCAGGGTATGTGTGTGTGTGTGTGTGTGTGTGTGTGTGTGTGTGTGTGTGTGCGTTCATGGCTGATTTGAGGCTGTTCATTGCTGATTCCTGTCACCAGGAGGGCTGTGTGCAAGAGACTGTGCCTCTATGCTACCTGTCATTTGAAAACAGGGAGTGTGTTAACACAACTCACATCCGCTCTCCATCCTCGCTGTTGCCACGCCAACAATGCATCTCCATCCACCGCCCACTCCTCCTCCTCACTTCTCCTCTTCCTCACCTCTCCTGTTTCTACTCTCCTCTTCCTCTTCTCTGTTTCACCCTCCTTGCCTCTCCTCCTCCTCTCTGCTCTTCTCTGCTCTCCTCTGTTTCTCCTCTCTTTTCTTGTCTGTTTCTCCTCTCCTCTCTTCTCTTCTCTCCTCTGTTTCTCCTCTCCTACTTTCTACTCTTCTCTTGTTTGTTTCTCCTCTCCTCCTCTTTTCACTTCTCTTGTCTGTTTCTCCTCTCCTCCTCCTCCTCCTCTCTTCTCTTCTCTGTTTGCTGTCCCTTCCCATCACACTTTAAGTATTTGAATCCCTGCCATGCACACCCGCTGACATGGTCTGGCTGAAAGGCTGTCAGTGACTCATAGGAAGATTTCTCTTTTTCCACATTCGACCGCCTCTGTGAAGTAGGAGATGGGCTGTGCTAGAGTTGGGGGGGGGGAGTATTGTCCTAGTAGGGGTTGTATCGTTACTGACCACAGGGCTAGTGTTCCTAAAAATCCCAATAAGAACATTCTGAATGTCTTTATGAACATTCTGAGTATATAAAGATGAGCATCCCCCCCCCCCTCTCTCTCTTTACTTCTCTTTACTTTGAGGAATGAATGAAGATACATGTCTGGTAGACTACATCTGACAATGCATCATCTGGGGAAGCTTTTTCCAGGGCAGATATTTCCTTATTTTCTTTTCAATATTTTTTTTCCATAGTCCGAGCCACCATGACCAGACCAGATGATGGATTTAAAAAGCACAATCTTAAAGAAAAAGGAGAAAAAAATCCTTTTAGCCTGTTCATGTCACATGTCGCACTGTCAGAAAATGCTGCCATAGTAAAACAGAGCTGGTAAAAGCAGAGAAAAAGTACATTTCCACGGTTTCACACATTTCACTCAAACTCACATGAGCCGTACGTGAGCCAACAAATTGCACATCACTGCAAGGCCGCCAGAGTAATGTCATGGTCAAAATGTCACGGAAAATCACTGCATGGAAAAACAATGGCCTTTGTCTCCAACTCCAAATCCCACTGACTAATGCAAGGTAATTATCACCAGCCTGACAGATGGGCTTTCTCTTCACCAAACATCAAGCCACTGGGCTATTGTTGTACGCCGTGGCATGGCCGTGATGATAATGCAGACTTTAATTAATGTACGTTAATTATTAATCGGTGTCTGATGGGCACGGGGAGAGAGCAGGTAATCATATTTCTGTCCATTATTGTGCAGCATAGCATGCCTTTCATGAAGTGATAATACATTACCCGAAATGCTGAGACCGCTTGTTCATCCGTTTATGCCTGGCGAAATGATTTGTGAAAGGGAGAGCTCTGAAAACAGTGAGCACATTGTGGGGAAAAAAATCGATTTCACCCTCTCCATCAACTGAGACCACAATCCAAATGGCACTCGGCCAACCCTCCTACCCGTGCTGAATTAAAAAAGAATCTTCAATTTACTTACTTTAAGAAGAAGAAGAAAAAGAAGAAGAAGAAACAATGACCCCCAATAAATAAATAAATAGATAAATAAATAAATAAGATACTGTCGTGGTGCAACATACATTGATGAATCATACACATTCTTTCTCTACTTATTATACTTCTTTTATAGGCTATACCTATCCTTATTCTGTTATTACTTGTGTACCTATCCTTATTCTATTATTACTTCTGCCAAGGAGAAGTTGTCTGTCAGGTCTGTTTGTCTCTTAGTCTGTTTGTCTGTCTGTCGGTAGAATTGCAAATCACTAACAGTCTGCAATTTTGATGTAGCATGGGCCAAGGAAAATCACATTCGAATACGACTTTCATTAACATTGCTAGAAAGGGAATATTGCTTTGGCTAGAAGTGTTGTTCTTGTTAATGTCATAACGTCTTTTTACTCACTGAAATGTTTGAGTTAAACACCTTTTATATGAAAGCACTGTCCTTGCCATTTATTTGAATAGCTTTGTGCATACAGTGTAATCTATCATAGAAGAAAGAACAATGAAGTTCTTCACTGAAATTAACTGAATCTGAAGTGAGGATATACTGTATGAAGGAAAAAACATTGCTAACCAACTTTGTTGGCAGATTTTCAATTAAGTGAAACTATGACATCTCACAAGCAACGCTAACTGAACAACAGAATAATAATTGTTTATTCATTTTATATTAAATCAGTTTTAATGATGTACAGTTCTCCTGGTTCTAAGAGTAGATCCTTTCTTTACATCAGTCTTCCGAAGAGGAATGATCTCTCAGGAAACAGAGAGCACTCATCTCACCACACATCTATAGTACAAACCCCATTGGAGCACAGGAAATGTGGAGCCTTGGTCCATCCAGTGTGTTATCTCCGAGCCATTAGCTCAAGGTTGAATACCTCAGGTGGCAAAGTAATGGAGCAAAATGGAGTAAGAAATACTTATTCCACTCACTAACGTTATGGTATCTTATCTAACCAGGGTGGAGCTGGATGGTAGCCATGTAATAAGAGCACCTCAGTATGGCTGGCATTTTCCTTCCCAATCGGTTTCAGCAGTACTAGCACAATGGTCAGACACAGATGAATGAACCAGGTAATTCTTTCTCAGGTAATGTGTGTCGATTTTAAAATACCCACATTGCAGAAACAGAGGGAAGGAGAACCAGTGGAAGGCCAGTTTACATCCCAGAGCAACCAGTCTCTAAGCCCAAGAACAAACATATTGGAGCAGCTTAACAACATATGTGTAAGTCAGCACCCTCCACATTTATTGGCACTCCTGGTACAGTTGAGTTAAAAAGAGGAATAAAAAAATCATCTGTTCTTAATTTATCATAGTCTCACAATGACAATAATGAGGAGAAATCCAATCTTGGATTTGATTTGGCATCCCTTAATCAATAAAACAGCTCTCAGTTTTCTCCTATGACATGCCATGAACTTTGAGAATGCAAAGCAAGGGATTTGAAACCATTCCTCTTTCAGAAACTCTCCAGAGTCTCCAGACTCCTAGGTCCTCTCAATTTTACCATACTGATTTTCTGTGGTGTCCGAGTCAGATAACTAGATAGCCATGGCAGAAGCTTGATTTTGTGTTAAGTAAGTCAATTTTGTATTGATCTGTTTTGGTTCATTGACATATTGAATGATCCAATCATGACCCACTTTTAGTCTTGGCTGAGACAGACAGATTTTGATTAGATTTTGATTTAAAATGGCCAGATTTGTTTTGGAATTCATAATATCATGTACTCTAACAATAAGTTCTTAGGACCCTTGGAATAAAAATAGCACAACAACATCACAGACACTCCACCATCAGCAGACATGTGGTTCTTTTCAGGACAGTCAGGACTATGTTTGCCAAACTGACCTTGTTTGTTGCCAAAATGCTACATTTTCATTTCATCTGACCATAGGACACTATTACAAGCAAAGTCATGATATAGCATTTAGCATCTCCACGTCAGCTTTGTACATTTGTAATTAACTGGCATGAAAGACATTTTTGTGTGAGTGAGTGAGTGTGTGTGTGTGTGTGTAAAAAATGTTGCCTATGTCCAGCATATTAGTAGAGAACAATGTGGTATTAAGTTTAATTGTATAAACAACTAAACATAGTTATTTAATGATCAGTTGATCCTACCGTTTTTCCCTGTATCTTGTCTTTATGTGGGATGCAGCATGGGTGGAAGAAGCCTACAACAAATTTCGATTATTGTGCGACAACACAGTGAATCTGACATCTGGAATCTTGCAAAGACCCTGAGGCCTTCCCTGTATTGTCATCAGCTGTCCTCCATTAAGTGAATGCCAAGAAGAACTCTTGATTCCTCTCGTCCTCACTGTATATTCTGTGGAAAATGTATTGTGTAATATGCTATTACTGTATGGCATAAGAGTGGACTGAAGGCAGCTTTTGTGAAAAAATAAATAAATAAATAAAATAAAAGCATATACAGCCATTTCGAAGAATGAAGGTCATAAGCAAAAGTTAAAGAACAGTAGTGGGTGTATAGCAAAGAAGACCTTCCTGGAAATCTTCATTCACATAAACAAATGGTTCAAATGACGAAGTCTCCATGGTCCTCTGAGTCAGTGTGGCTTTGTCATAGAGAGAGAGCGTTTTTCACCTTTATCAGGGCGAAGAGGAAATGACTGCTGTGCTGTGACATATCTTGCAGGTTTGAGTGCTGTGTCAAGAAGAGGCACTGCTTTCGACAGCACGGCCCCATCCCTACAGCAGATATGAATGGGAGACCTGCCAAGATGGAGGCTGAAGTTGAGAGGAGTTTAATTCAAAAAGTTTTTGCTGTCGCAGAGACGTGGCATCCTGTGGCCTTGACTGACAGAGGAAAAAGGGGAATCTGTTTGTTGTTTGTTTTTTGTTTTTTCCTTTTAGCTGAGCCAACAGCCCTTTGCTCTGGCCGCTGACCATGACCCCTGCCTGTGTGGACGGCAAGGCTCTTGGAATCCAGGGTGGGAGCACAGATGGAGGTCGACGGCATCACACAGGAGCTTGTATCGATCGATTCAGAAAGCACTCTGCACTCAACTTTGTTTCAGGCAAAAGGCTGGGAAATTAGATTACAATCTTTTCTACCCACCCCTTTTCTCCCTCTCCCTCTCTGTGTCTTTCTCACGCTGTCCCCCTCACTCTCTGACTCTCCCTCTCTCTTTCTCTCTCTCTGACTTTCCCTCTCTTTCTCTCTGACTCTCTGTGTGTATGACCCTCTCTCTCTCTGTCTATTTCTCTTTTTCTCTCTCTCTGACTTTCCCTCTCTCTTTCTCTCTCTCTCTGACTCTCTGTGTGTGTGTGACTCTCTATCTCTCTCTGTCCATTTCTCTCTCTTTTTCTCTGCATTTTTTTGTCCTCCATCGTCCCTGAAATAATTTACTCATTAAGCGCGTGTGTCAGGGGGGATTGCAGAGGCGTTTTTTAAACGGCCGACGCTATTTAGTCTAGTTCCAGAATATTCTTCCACATTTTTCTGCAAGTCACTGTGGGGGCAGAGAGAGAGAGGCGAGACAGGAAGGAATCTGGGCCACGCCAACCTTCTCACACACACCTCATTATACAAAATCACACACACACACACACACACAGACACACACACACACACACACACAGATGACCTGTCCAACCTAGCCACGATCAGGTCTTCATTAATTCGGAACAGAACACACCCCCCACTGTTCAGCAAAACACTGAGATCCACTTTAGGGTCACAGGGATTCTAGATTAGTTTTCCTTTCCGAGCTTAGTTTTCATGAGGTGCTTTTGTAAACACTTTAAGTAGTTCTAATTCTCTCATTTGTTTGATGAGATCCTTGCATCATGTTAACTCCACTTGTCTGTAGTAGGCACACTGACTGTCAGTGGGTGTTTCTACTTGATTAGTCACCAGCCACCAGCCACCATGTCCAGGGATATGTTGGCTTGTCACTTCATTGGATATTAGTTATTGAGAGGTAATCGACTTAACTTTTACTTGACGGATGGATGGGTGCTTAATATTCAACTGTTTGTTGCAAGTATATTATGTTTTTAAGTTTATTGATGTATCTTCTTCTAACAATGGACATTCACTCTCTCCAGCCATACCTCCAGCTGTCTTTCTTTCTTCCTGTCTTTCTTTCTGAGCTTCTTTTTGTCAATAAGAAAATAAAATATATTTTTCTGGTCAAAGCACCCTCTCCCCAACAAC
This sequence comes from Alosa alosa, assembly GCF_017589495.1. NCBI lineage: Eukaryota > Metazoa > Chordata > Actinopteri > Clupeiformes > Clupeidae > Alosa > Alosa alosa. The sequence continues at coordinate 25,661,993 of NC_063204.1, forward strand.
CCAACCAAAAATGTCTAACCCCCTCCTCCCACCCCAGACACCTAACCACGATCGTGTGTGATGACCCGTCTGGCAGACACTTCTTCCACATTCCTCTCATTTCAGACCTCGATGACATCGTCTCCCACCTGCTTAGTCCTATTCTGCTGTTCCATTATGTTATGCTGCGTATTGGAAACAGAATAAATTAAAGTAAGGAAAACATCATTTTAATTAGAGGAATTAATTTTGCAATTATTTTTTGCACCTCTAGTGGAAGTCCCCTAGGGTGACTAAAAGTCTGCCTACACTTTTGTGACTTTTTATAAAGTACAAAACATTATAAGAAATTATAGCACCATATGAATATATATTCACCTCCCCCTTCTAAAAAATATCATCATTGTGCAACATGAAGTACAATCTTGGCCTGCAAGAAGCTCAGAGCTCACAAGTATGTGGGGCTCTTTTCTTTCTTTTTTGTCTTATGAAACACCAAAGACAGACATCTGTTTGACAGTATGTCAAGAAATAAATAGAATATGAGTCAACCCTGACATGATTATGTCCAGAAAAGGCTGGACATTTCTTACATACCTCCAATGCAGTAGGGGCAATTGACTTGAGATGTCACTCTTTACAACATAGCCTACATGGTCATGATTAGTGAAATTGCTACAATAGCCCTTTCTTTTCAAATAAAAGTGTTACATGGAGCTTGTAATATGCAGGGCATCTTCCAGCAGTGCCTAATTCTTCCCAGGCAATCTGAAGATGGTCCAACAGTAGGCTATCCACGGGAGTAAGGTGTGCATGGCAAATGCAACATCCTTGCAATAAAATAATGAAGAGTATTTCATTGACCCCTTTCTGCCAACGTAGATAGTCAGTTTGGTGTATCGTAACACATGTAATACAATTACAAAAAAAAAAAAATCTTATGTTGTGCCCCAAAATCTCAGCCCAATATTATTAATTTTGCAAATTACAGGTTCAACCAGAATAAGGGTGGTGCTGCTGAGCTCTAGAATGTCCCCCAGACATGCTTTCATCATAACTGGGCTGGCTTTGTAATTATCGTAATTACAGCCATTTGTTGCAAGATGTAATAGGACAACAATGCATTTGAGCGGGCTTTTTTTAGAGCCATTTGATATCATCATTTGCTCTATTACTCTTCACTGAACAAAGCAGGAGATGGCTTCAGTGCACGCTATTTGAGTGGAAAGATTATAGAGAAACTCACAATAATGCACACATATGCTCACTTTGTTCCCAATTGAAAGTCAAATCAATCAACATATATTTTCCATGACATGACATGACTGTATGTCAGACACACACACACACACACACACGCACACGCTCCCCCTTCTGTTCGACTATCTTTTTTTCACGCTCCACAGCGTAGCACAAAACTTTGTCAGATGAGATTTAAGCCTGTATTTGCATGTGTAAAAAGCTGTCATTTTTCGGCACAGGCAATTACTTGTGTTAACAGGCGGCTCCTCTGCGAGAGGCGTTAGCATAGTGAAGGCTTCCATCTTGAGGGAGCCAAAGCCCTCACCACACACAACGTCCACGTCGCCTCCGTTTGTACGGGATGATAAGATTGGATGAAAAACAAACAACTTTAATGAAGGAGAGCGGGAGGGCTGTGATTACGAGAGTGATGCTCACCGTGCTCTGTTAAGCAACAGGGGCTGGGGAGGGGGAATAGTGAAACCTATTCCAGATAGCCCACAGAAAGGGTTTTTATAGACCAACAGAAAATTAGATCACTTCTGTTTTTCCGTTGTTCTTCCTCTACATTTTGCACTAACACTTTATATCACAATACATCATTTTAAGCATTTGCAAACTATTAGTAAATAGCTTGTTCATCATTTTGTTACGGCCCTGCTGGTCATTCCCAGTACCACATATTTTCTAATGCCTGTTGGGGCTCTGCCCCTTTGGTCTGTGCTGCCTTATCAATCTGCAGATCATGGAGTGTGCCCATTGGTGTTGGAAGTTATGGGTGGTCCTATAAAGACCTTATGGGTAATGGACGCCCTCGGCTCTCTGCGCTCTGCTCTCGCTCTGACGCTCTGACCTGGTTCCTGGTGACTCCGTTGCTCCTCACACCGATGTCGCGTTTTACACTTTTGTTTGATCACCCCTAGACATACTTTGCATTACACTATCCTTTTTCATACACTATACTGACTTTATCTTTTAATGTAAAAATAAATGTATATTGTTGAACATATCGCTACAGTGTGGTCTCCCATTCAATGTCACAGCTACTTTGAGCCAGGTGGTTGTGACATGTGGGCGACTCGTCCGGTTTAACGCCGATTTTGAAAATTTGATTTGGGAGTTTCATCCGATATCCAGTATATTTCGGTGAGTGTAGACGTCGTGATTGATTTCACCAGTCTTGGCAAAGTTCGTGAATTTGTGCCGTCGCACGCATGAGCGTTGGCTGCTGTTTTGGTGAGTCTACGTATTTTCATTCATTGTATAGGCTCAGCCTACTGTGTAATTGGGGGGAAACCCTGTAGCTATTGGTTAGTTTTTAAAAAAAAAAAAGTTGTGACGCATCGTTTGGGGAGCGCTTGGATTCCACCTCTTTTGGCTGTATGACCTGAACTTTAAACAAACAGTCGAGTGCACGTTCTGTGATTGTGAAGTTTCGTGGAGTTTGATGCAGCAGAGAAATGCATTAGACAATTTGGACTACTGTGGAGCAATGTGAACACCCTGCCTTAGGTGAGACCGCTTTCCTTTTCTGCTTAATTTTTTTGTTTGCGTGTCATACGCGGGGGGGGCTGTGAAGCCTAATCACGACGACACGTGAAGACCTAGGTTGTGGAAATAGGTTTTTCTTTTGGGGGTTTTAAAAGTGTAGTCCTTTGTTGCATTGAAAGCCACGTTAAGTTGTTGGATCTGTCGGGGCATGCAGCAAGTGTTTGTTTGTGAACGAATTAAAGCATTTTTGAGCGAGAGTGGTTGTTTGGATATATGGTTTGTCCCGTTTTTGTACAAGCTGCTGTATATGTTTGGCGTAAACGTAGGCCTTTGAATGTGCATTATTGGATTGCCACGTTTTTGGCTATATAGGCCTATATTTGCACTGTTTTAGATTTTGTAGCCTGGATTGTTTGCTTAGCCTATGCTGTTTCGTGGAAATATTTGTTTGGAGGTTAGTGCTTTCTTGGCTGCTCCTTCAATAGTTGCTCTAAAAACTTTAAAGAAAGATCAACTTTTTAAAGTAGCTGAGCACTACAATATTAACTCTGATATTCCTAAAGGCATTAAAAAAGACAACCTGGTGAAGTTCATTATGGAGCTCTTGGGTGAAAGGGAAATTATTTATTTCGATCCAGTACCAGAGATGGAGGGCCCAGCTGAGTCTTCAACACCTCTTGGTGTGATGAACGTGACCCTGACTTGTTTTTCCCTCTTTTTGAAAGACTGGCAAAAGACCATCAGTGGAGTGATTCAGATTGTGTTATACTACTACAAAGTGTAATTACAGGAAAAGCACAGCAGGCATATTTGGCATTAGACGATTCAGAATGTAAAGAATATAAGACCGTGAAACAGGCTATTCTTAAAGCATATGAATTAATTCCTGAAGCCTATAGGCAGAAGTTCCGAAACTGGCGCAAACATGATAAACAGACACACGTGGAGCTAGTGCATGAATTGACTAGTCTCTTTAATCGCTGGCGCGCAGCTGAAGGCGCGGAGACCTTTGCGGAATTGTGTGAGTTGATGAAAAACATCTTACCAGATCGTATCACCACTTACATAAATGAGCATGATGTTAGAACTGCAGCGGCTGCTGCTGTGTTGGCAGATAAGTACATTTTGACTCATAAGCATAGTGTCCGTGCAAATAATGAAGATGATCGCACCCGTCGATTCAATTCCTTTAGATATGATTCCAGAAAATCTACACATGAGTCTAGTGCAGTGAAAAAATATTCCACTGCAACTAAACATGATGGTAATGCACAGAAGCATGATTCTAGTGACAAACAAATTGCTTCACAGGATCTCTGTAACTACTGGGGAGTCTGGGCATTGGAAATTTTCCTGCCCTAAGTTAAAGGAGAAGCGACGTGGTAAAGTTAAACCTAAGAGTGCCGGTTGTGCTGCCAGAATTATGCCTCCGGTTAGTCAAGTGTGTGTACAATCGAACTGTAAGGCTGTGGAGGATACCTATTTGAGCCCAGTGAGTGAGAGCACTGATCTGCTCAGAAAGGATCTTCCTTTAGAACAGCTACAAGCATGTGCTAGTGATGGCTATAGTCCTTTTATTACAGCTGGTAATATTTCATTAATTGGAAGCGACCAGAAAGTACCAGTGCGTATTCTGCGTGACACTGGAGCATCTGAATCATTTGTCTTGGGATCTCTCTTGCCTTTCTCACAGGCATCCGACACGGGCACATGTGTCCTTATCCGGGGCATCGGGATGTATACCATCTCTGTTCCGCTGCATTGTCTAGTTTTGGAGTCGGAGCTTGTAAGCGGGGAAGTTGTCTTGGCTGTACGCCCGTCTTTACCTATTGAGGGCGTAGATGTGATTATAGGAAATAACTTGGCAGGTGGGCGTGTGTGGCCTCAGATGTCACCCCCTCCTGTAGTAAACACAACCTCTGTTTTGCCTGTTGAGTCTGATTCATGTTCTGTTGACTTTCCTGAGGTGTTCACCTCCTGTGCAGTGACTCGTGCTAGGAGTCGTACCCAAGGAGAGGAACAGGAAATAGAGTCTGTGAAAGACCGTGCTGAGTTAAATTTGCCTCTGTTACCACCTACTCTTGCCCGTGAGAAGGTTGTGGCAGCACAGAAGGAACATGAGGAATTGGTAGGCCTTTTGACTGTTGCTTTGACAGAAGATATGAGAAGTGCAGCAAATGGATATTTTGTAGTTGACAACCTGTTGGTGCAGTTCAATGGCGAGGTTGGGGATCCAGTCATTCAAATTGTGGTGCCAAAATCATTTCGTAATGTGATCTTGCAGACAGCGCATGGTGATGTGGCAGGTCATTTTGGTGTTCGCAAGGCACATTTGCGGCTGGTGCAGCATTTTTTTGGCTGGGTATTAAGCGAGACATTGCCCAGTTTATAAAAACGTGTCATATTTGTCAGCTGGCAGGAAAGACAAACCAGTCAATTAAGCCTGTGCCCCTGTGTCCAATTCCATCGGTAGAGAAGCCCTTTGAGCACCTCATTATTGATTGTGTGGGCCCTCTGCCACCTTCCAAGTCTGGGTGTGCTTACTTGTTGACTGTTATGTGCCAGGCTACTCGCTACCCGGCAGCTTATCTGCTGCGAAGCATTACTACTCGAGCTGTAGTAAAAGCACTTGCACAGTTCATTTCCACATTTGGCATACCATGTGTGATTCAGAGTGACAGGGGGACCAACTTCACATCAAAAATGTTTCGTAACATCCTAAAACTGTTAAATGTTAGACAACGGCTAAGTAGTGCATACCACCCCCAGAGTCAAGGTGCTTTGGAACGTTTCCATAGTACTTTGAAGTCCCTTCTGCGCGCCTACTGTATCAACTTGAACAGGGATTGGGAAGAGGGTATTCCATGGCTGCTCCTGGCAGCACGTGAAGTGGTGCAAGACAGCGTAGGTTTCAGCCCTAATAACTTGGTCTTTGGCCATCAGGTCCGTGGTCCTTTGTCTCTGTTAAAGGATGGGTTAGAGGAGGCTAAGTCCCCTGTGAATGTGATTGATTACGTCAATGGATTTCGTCGTAGGTTGACGCTGGCCTGGAAAATGGCCAGTGACAATCTTACCAAGGCCCAACAGGGTATGAAGAGAGTGTTTGACCGTAGGGCTGTAGAATGTGCATTTAGTCCTGGTGATCAAGTCCTGGCTTTGTTGCCAGTACCTAGGTTACTGTTCTGTGCTAAATTTGCCGGCCCTTACACTGTTGTTAACAAGCAGATATCACTATGGTGTCTGACTATGACTATCTGTTAGATAGGCTCCTGATAGAAACCGATATAAGCAATTGTGCCACATTAATTTGTTATCCTCAGAAAAAGCCATGTTTTTACATAAAATGTCATGTAAGTCAGGCTAGGAATAATATATCAACAAACCCCTCAGTAGACCCTAGTCCTTGTCAAGGAGGTGGGGAGGTGTCACCTGTTGCAGTGGCTGTTATTGACACTGGGCCCTCTAGTCAACCTTTGGTGGCAGCAGAGGTTGATGAATTTGGCCCTGATTCTGTGACTCTGTGTTGCAACCAAGGCTTAAGAATTCTGCAATATTGGCTAACTTGGATACTTCCAATCTTCCAATAAAACAAGCTGATGAGCTCAAGGCTCTGATTTTGACTTTCCCTGTTCTATTTTCAGACACGCTCACATGTACGGATCTCATTGAGCATGATATAGATGTTGGTGATGCTTTGCCGGTTCGCCAGCGTTTTTATCGTGTAGGGCCTGAGAAACATAAAGTGCTGGATGCTGAGGTGCAGTATCTGTTAGATAATGGCTTGGCTGAGCCCTCCCACTCCAGCTGGGCGTCACCTTGTTTGCTTGTGGCTAAGCCAGACAAAACCTTCCGTTTCTGCACAGATTATCGCAAGTTAAACAAGCTAACTAAGCCAGATTCGTTCCCGCTTCCCAGGACGGATGACTGCGTAGATCAGGTGGGTGCCGCATGTTACGTTAGCAAGTTTGATCTGTTAAAGGGCTACTACCAAGTTAGGCTCACTCCTCGTGCTCAGGAAGTGGCGGCATTCATCACCCCCTCTGGCCTGTATTTGTACCGTGTCATGAGTTTCGATTACGGAACGCACCCGCAACATTCCAGAGGCTGATGAATCGGGTTATTGCAGGTCTAGAGGGGTGTGCGGTTTATCTGGATGATGCTGGGGTAGCGAGCAACACCTGGCCGGAACACCTAGCCCGTATACGAGCACCCTTTTGAGCGTTTGGTAGCTGCTAAGTTAACAGTAAATTTGGCTAAGTGTGAATTTACCTGGGTAAAGTAGTGGGTCAGGGGCAGGTTCGTCCAGTGCGGGCGAAGGTCTTAGCCATCGACCAGTACCCCCCGCCCACTACTAAGAAATGGCTTCAGCGTTTTTTGGGAATGGTTGGTTACTACCGAAGCTTCTGTAGTAATTTTTCCACAGTGGTTTGTCCGCTCACAAATCTCCTGAAGGGAGGGGTGAAATTTGTTTGGACTGTAGAATGCCAACACGCGTTTGATAACGTCAAGTCACTCCTCAGCACTGCACCTGTGCTGGCAGCCCCCCGGCTGGATAGGCCGTTCCAGCTTCAGGTGGATGCCAGCCAGGTAGGTGCTGGGGCAGTGCTTCTGCAGGCTGATGACGGTGACATCCAGCGTCCGGTTTGTTACTTCTCCAAGAAGTTTAATAAGCACCAAGCAAACTATTCCACCATAGAGAAAGAGGCTTTAGCCCTCATTTGGGCTTTAGGGCATTTTGATGTTTATTTGGGGGGAGGCACACAGCCCTTGGTGGTCTATTCTGACCACAACCCCCTTACATACCTGCACACACTACACAATCCCAACCAGAGACTTATGCGGTGGGCTTTATTTTTACAGCCCTACCACTTGGAAATTCATCACATCAGGGGTGTGGACAATGTTATCGCAGATGCATTGTCTCGCTCCTGGATCACTGAGTGATGTTCTGTCTCTTTGTCCTCTGTTCCTCTTGTTCCTTTTCTCCTGTTGTCTGTTCCTTAAATATGCTTTCCAAGGTACCTGGATTGTCGGTGGAGCAGGAGTAGAGGTTTGGGGGGGGATTGAGATTTAACATTTCATTTGGTGGTGGTTGGTGTGATGGGACATCTAGCAACAGTCCGTAAGACCTGTGGATTGATTGTTTGGTGGTGGTCTGCACATTGTGGTGAAAGTGGGTTTGTGGCCATGACAAGATTAAATCAGAATTATGCCAATTACTATTGTTTTGGTATATTGTTATGCCTTTTAGAATATTATGCCAGTCATGAAATTAATGGGCTATTGTAAAGATGTTTTTTTTTATGGTTTTTGAAATAAAGGAATTGGTTTTAGAATTATTGTTGTGCATAACTGTGATTTAGAGTAACTATGTTGGATGGCATGGGACAGTTGGGCCATGTAGCATAGTTGGGTTCAGGACATTAGAGTCCCATTTAGTTGGGTCTCTGTTTTAAGGGAGGGGGAATGTTACGGCCCTGCTGGTCATTCCCAGTACCACATTCCCAGTACCACATCTTTTCTAATGCCTGTTGGGGCTCTGCCCCTTTGGTCTGTGCTGCCTTATCAATCTGCAGATCATGGAGTGTGCCCATTGGTGTTGGAAGTAATGGATGGTCCTATAAAGAAGACCTTATGGGTAATGGACGCCCTCGGCTCTATGCGCTCTGCTCTCGCTCTGACGCTCTGGCCTGGTTCCTGGTCACTCCGTGGCTGCTCCGCTGGGGAGAGCCTCAGCCCATCGCTCCTCACACCAACGTCGCGTTTTACACTTTTGTTTGATCACGCCTAGACATACTTTGCATTACACTATCCTTTTTCATACACTATACTGACTTTATCTTTTAATGTCAAAATAAATGTATATTGTTGAACATATCGCTACAGTGGGGTCTCCCATTCAATGTCACAGCTACTTTGAGCCAGGTGGTTGTGACAATTTGTAAACTATTGCTTATACATTATTTCTCATCAGTAAAGCATTTGTACAGTTATAAATTGTTTGTTCATTTTAATACTTAATAAATTATACAATAATAATTTGTTGATGTAATATTTCCATTATTTAACAGTTGTTACATACATAGACACTTATTATTAGTTAGGATGTGGATACATGTTTTATAAACCACTTCCTAATAGTATAATTCATGATTAATTCAGGAGTTACAAGTGGTTAGTTAATGATTTTTTGTGAGCTCATCTAAACTGAGGACTTTCTATGCCTTTCAACACATTTTACCTTCATTCATTTAGCAGACAATTTTATCCAAAGTGACTTACACATGTCTAATAAATTAAAGGCCATTGACACAACAGTGGAAGCCGGGAATCAAACCCCCAACTTTTCAAGCTATACTGCATACTAGCCCAGTTCCTTATCCACTATACACCACCACCCAGTTAAAAGCACCTACAACCATGCAAGAGTTTCTATTTTCTTCTACTAGCCTACACGCTGTTAAGCAATTATAAAACATTTTTTAAACTATTATTAAATGATGTGTGTTCGTTTGAAAAGCATTATTCCTACATTAATTCTCATCTGTAAATCATGTGTAATCATGTATTTCTGAATTGATTGTTGTAATAGCACTGGGCAGAGGTAGTGTAGTGGATAAGGAGCAGGGCTAGCATACAGTAACCCAAAATGTTGGAGGTTCAAGTTCTGGCTTCCCCCATTGTGGCCTTGCCCTTTAATTTCTCTGACACACTAAATTAATAAATGCAAATGTGACCCTGCAAGGCGAAACAGGTTGTTTTGCGCACGGTGCTATTTTGAGAAAATCCATGATAAACAAACATACAGGTTAAAATGTCGAATTTCACGTTTTGGCATAATTCGACAGTATACAGTCTACACTTTCATATTGTGAACAAATTTCACGGGATAAACATACGTTTTGACGTTTTGACTTTTAAACCCTTACTTAATTTACTTAATGTAAGATTCAACACATTAGCAGTCATTCCCTTTGTCCACGCCGCTATAAGGTTTTACGTTAGGGTAAGGTAGAGCTAATTTACTCATTAGGCTACTCATTATTCGATGTGTCAGCTCTATATCGTTCTTGGCAGATGTAACCGAATATGAATGTGAAAGACTTGCCTTTCAGGGAGCGAACGGTCAAAAGCACGAACTTTTAGAAATATCCTGGCGTCATTTTAGGGAGAAGTTTTCCATTGAAGTAGGCTAGGCTATATTAGACATTCCGTAAGGCTAATCATAGCTGTGCCCTCACACTATCGCACGTGACAATTTACTTAAAAGAGTTATTTACTCCTCTTCTGGCGTATCGTGACAGGAGAACCATGCCAACTTTGGATGCGGTTATCTTAGCAATACTTTTTGCAATACCCTCGATATACATATAGTTGGAAAGCTTAGTTTATGGCTGTTTGTGTGAGTACAATAACTTAATTTTGTAAATTTTACCAATCACATCACTTTAGATAAGCTCACAAAATATAATTAATTAACCACTTGTAACTCTTGAGTTAATCATGAATTATAGTATTAAGTGGTTCGTAAAATATGTATCCACACCCTAACTAATCATTAGTGCATGTGTATGTAATAACTGTTAAATAATGGAAATATTACTTCATCAACAAAATATTATTGCATCATTTATTAAGTATTGACAATAATGTATAAACATATTTTAGATATAGGCTTATCTACTATAAACAAACCATTTATAACTGTGTACAAATGCTTTATTGATGAATTAACAAATGAGTAATACTTTACAAATGATGAACAAAGTATTTAGTAACAGTTTGTAACTGGTTTATAATGGGAAACGTATCTCATAAATGGTTGCTGAATTATTTATTAAGTATAAAACATCTATTTACAAACATATTTTTTATTATTTACTATGAACAAACCATATATAACTGTGTACAAATGCTTTACGAATGATACATAATGTATAGCAATACTTTACAAATGATGAACAAACCATTTACTGATATTTTACAAATGCTTAACAAATGATGAATTGTGTGTAGTTATTATAAAGTGTTACCTTGTAACTGGTCACTTTCCTTCTGTCTCCCCCTGACTCACCTGTCCACTGACCTTCACTGACCCTCATCTGGAGTAACACAGCACAGTTGGAATGTGGTGTGATATGAATTTTAGAATGTCAACTAACTTGATTATTGTAACATTGATACAATATGATTATGGTTTGTACACCTGAAATATCCTCGTCCCTGTTTCTTTACCATACGCTTGAATCAATGCACCAATTTGAAATTTAAATGAACTTGCTTTGTGACAGAGTTTCAAATTAGTTGTGCAGCATAATTACAGAGAGTAGCATCATGCTTTTATTCTAATTACACAGCATTTGGACAAAATGTCACAGTGATTTATGTAACAAACCTAAGGCCCTACAGATTGCTGAGATGTCTAGCTTAGCAACAGGAGGTATGTAACTAATAATACGGCTTTGGTCTTAGAAACCATCCATTAACAACAGTTTGTTCTGTAACAAGGGGGCTACACTGGATGCGTAACTGAAGCGTTCCGTTTGAGAGAGATAAAAAACATTTTAGAAGACTGCTTTAATTTTTTCAAACAGTCCCTCACACAGGGCATCATGATCATATATGCCTAATTAGGCCTAACATGAACCGTAAAATAATGATTCTCATGGGAAAGTAACGACCGACGTTCTCCTCTTACACAATAGACTTCCTCGTTCTCATCCTCCCTACCTCGCTACTCCTGAGGCGACTCAGCCTGACCCCTCCATGGGTCGGTTGAGACAGATACGCATCCTCAGCAGAAGGGCCTCTGTCTCAGCCACTGTGGGGGTCACTTATTTACTCAATCTAGAATGACTGATATTGCAAATTTGTGAGGAAATGTTGATGGATGAATAATTGATTCATGCCATTCATTTTCTCTCTCCCAAATCCTTGCAGCAGTGTCAATCACCATCATTATCACCATCATCATCATCCATTATAAGTTTTTTCCCCATCTTCATCATTTGTTTTTCCTCCAATCTTTCTCTCCCTAAATGAGTTCCTCCTGTGTCTCTGTGAGCCTCCACCTGCATGTTAAGTCTGAAAGACTTAAGCACACTACTCCCAGGTGAATCGGTTCCTCTCGTACTTACTGTAACGTCCATAGTACTTTTTAATATCTATTATTATCAGTAAATAACAACAAGGTGCTCTCATCCTCTCTGTTCTCTGTGCTCCTGTAGTGATGTCATCAGTGACTTTATCCACGTCTTCATTTAGTCATCTTCCTCCATCTCCTCTCCTGCGGCCCTCCTCTCCTCATACACATCCTCTGTCTTCATCTTCATTGTCCTTAGTTGGCTTCAAAATGAAGGTTAGTCCTTCCTTTTAAGTCATCCATATTCACATTCATTTACCATTGCACTGATATTGTGCTTTTGTCCTTGTTTCTTTATATATATATATATATATATATATATATATATATATATATATATATATATATATATATATATATAATATATATGTTGGCCTATCTCTCTACTTAATTTGTTCTTTTATGTATATGAAGGCATGCTATTTTGGGCATGAAGCTGACATGGATGGTTGGAGGGTGCGTCCTTCATTCATCCCTCTCTGTTTGTGCCAGAGCATCTTCATCATCATTGCCCTTGATCATCTCCTCATAGTCCTTCACGGCCATTCCTTCCTATCTGTCTCCTTTAGTGTCCCACTGATCATCTGTTCTCTCACGTCCATCTCCTTGGCTGTCAGCTTCTCCTCCATAATGAGGTTCCTCATCTGTGGATGGACATGACATTCATTTTTTCTCCTTTTCCTCTCATTCAGTTTCCTCTTCACCTTGCCCTCCTCCACACCATCAACAGTGTCATCCATTAGCTGTGTGTTCACCCTCACCAACTCCTATTCCTCTCTCCTTCTCTCTCTCTCTCTCTCTCTCTCTCTCTCTCTCTCTCCTTTTCTTCCTGGCCATCTCTCCTCCTATCTATACATATCACTAGGCATATGTCTATGAAATCGCCGTATGAAGGTCAGTATATAAATATCATGGATAATAGTGACGATGCATTAATTTATCATTTAGTTTACATATTCGTGACACATGAACTGATATGTAGTTCTCACTAAGGCAGCTTGGGAAATAAGAAGGAAGATAATATACTGTCAGCACGGTGCTTCAAAAATATGCTGCTTTAATAGTCAGTAGTTTTATACTATACAAGACACCCGCTCTTACACGCAGTCGTAAGTGTGTGGGACTTTCTCAGCAGAGTATTTATGAGCAGGATAATTGATGTATGTGTGTGGATAGAGCATATGGCTAAAGGTAGGATGTATAATGCATTAGTGCCCATAACATAGATATTAATAATGGAGAGAGAGAGTTAACAATCACTCTTAGTGGTTCACCAAGTCGAGTGTGTCCAGTCTAATCGCTAAGAGGGACATTTACATGCTCCGCGTCGACATTCCTGTCATGCCCCTCCACAACACTCTCCTGAGCCTAAAGAAATCCTTTCCATCCAAATAGATCAAGCATTTTTGCATATGCCCTTTGGCGGATATTGTTACGCGGACAGGAAATGTGATTTCGGACTCGGTTAATGTGATATAACGTTAATAGCCTCTCTCTGGCTGCATTGCCCATCACGGGTCAAGGTGACGTGTATGGCGGTGGAGCCCACAGCGTGTGATTAAAATGCTTTGTGATCCTTAATGGCATTGCTGGCTGTTGCTCACAGCACACTGCAGTCCTGGACACAGTGCCTGGGCTCTCTGTCCCCCCTCAACTCATTCATATTGGGTTTGTCATATTGTGGTTCGATGCCCAAAGCATGCATAGGGATATTAGCATTTTGCCCTCTGAAGGTCACCGGATGACAATCAATCAATAGGACATAAATATCACAGATCGATGCACGGACTGCTGAGACCTATGCCAATAGAGCAGCCATACGAGGAAAGTTTACAAAACCAACCTGTCTGAATAAAATTCACTGTCACTTTTAAGAAAAGAATCCTGACGAATTGTATGAGTGATATCATTTCTCCAACCAAGATAAAGTTCTGATGGCAGGCCAGACGGTTTGGCGCCAGGTGAGGTGTGAAACACCAACAATCATAGAATGGGTTTTGGGGGTAAGCCATTGAAAACCATCCCAGCCAAAGGTGTGAGGTTAACTCAATCATTATGGCAAAAGGCTATCTGGGTAGAAGCAGAGATTTTCTAATGTGGAGACACAGCACTCAAAAAATACTCCAAAGAAATGCATGGGGCTAGTTTGTCACGCCAATATGGCCGTTGTCTACACATATCCCACCCCGTCCTCGGCAAAACGTCGACATGTAAATACATTGAGCCAATCATGTGGTGTGATGTGAATACATTGAGCCAATCATATGGTGTGTTGTGAAGACATCGTGCCAATCATGTGTTTGTGATCTCGCCGCTGGAGCAAGATTGGTGTCGTGAAGCCTTGCGCACGCGCAGTTCGACCCAAAGACTGTGCCCGATGAGTGCCCATAAAACGTTGGTACAGTATATGGCCGCCGAGTGGAGGGACTTGCCTAAAAGGACTTTGGTAGAAGCCAGATTAATTTGCATTGAGACCAGCATATAATGACTTGAGTTGGTAACTTTTAGTAGTTCACGCAGACAGGACAAAGTAGTTGACCCAGACAGGACGAAGGAGAGAGAACTCCAGAGAATATGCCGAGGGCAGGCATAGGTTGAACCTTTGTGAACTCTTGTGAACCTTTCATTTTGCACTGGAATAAACCACTTTGCTGCTGTATCAATCCGAAGAAGAGAAAACCTTTCCTATTTTTTCTTACACAACCTCAACCTCAGAGACATTTGAGTGAATGCTGAAATATAACTTTATTAGGAAGAAGTAGGCCTATTACTACTCTGCCATGATGCTCTGAAACTAGTCTGGCCTTGCTCTTGCCACATCTTAGATGGTTGAATATCTCCTATATATTCAGCCAACCAAAGCTCTACACAAACTTTAAATGACTTCCCTTGTTCATATTATGTGCTACATCACATCATGTGCAATTTAAACTTTTATTTTGCAAGCTGTACAATACTATTGATTGTGCCTGGAAAATGTTAGTTGTACTTGTTTCACATCATGCAAGTTAAAAGAAACAGACGGGGTACCCTGAGCTTCAAAACAGTTTTTCTTTTGGTTTGTGTGTCTGCAAACCATGAACCTTGTTTAGATGTAAGCAAATAACATTGTTTTCTCCCTTACACAAATAATTTCAGCTCAAATTTCACATGCCAGCATAAAAAGCTAATTTGACAATCCATTCCAATCAAATTTTCATTACGCAGATCTGTAACATTAATGAGACCATTCTTAATCAGTGTTGCTTGGCAGCAAGCAATCATCCGATCCATGTTCTGAGCATATGCTCAACAGGGGGATACTAACACCACCAAATTTGTGCTTATTTTCTATTGCTGTTGTTTTTTAATCATGTTGATAGAGATGACATTGTTAAAAAGAGACATTGTTACTTAGACCAGAATTGGGCTTTTTCTTGTCACAGATCATATATATGTGTGTGTGTTCTGATCCTTTCCTCCTGTCTGCCTCTGAGTAACCTTAACATTGTTACTCTTGACAGAATTAATCTAAAGCTAATTCGTTCTTTCAGATTTAATAATCATGTGATTATGGTTATTGTTATCATTCTGTGAGATTTAATTCAGTCTATTACTAATGTTTTTTTTATTTAGGTTCACACTGTTAATTTGAATGTTAATTTAATGTTTATTGGTGTCATTGTAAGTAGCTTTGAACAAAAGAAACCTCTACGTAAGCAAATAAACTGTGGACAAGGAGTGCAGAATTACTTTGAAAACTCAAATTGATGTGAGTCATGCACAATCCTTCACTGCTTCAGTTGGGCATTATTCAAACGGTTATGCCCCATTAAGTGCATGTACTTAACCATTACTGATACTGTCTAGACTTCGCTTACAGTTATATAATATTAGGCACTGTGATTATACACAACTAAAAAACAGTAGCCTATTACTGTACACTAGAATCTAAATGTTATTAGACCTTAAGTGTAAACATATTAAGAGCTCTTATATACTAGTCACTCAAATATTGTATAGTCTCATAGTTTTCTTTGGAGCAGATGGCTGTCATCACCAGACCTAAATGCCGTTGTATTGTTTCATTTGTCCATGTAGCTCTCATTTGAAAATACATCACACTAACTTCAGGAGACATTAGCTAATAGTGAATACTGATCTCAAAGCACCATGTATTTGATTTCCCTTATCCACTATAGTGCAAGCACAAAAGTCACATTGCTTCAGCAATTCCACACCTGCGTTCTCGCACTGCCCAGAGGATGCGCCATCATCCACTCCCAGCGAGCCCATCCATACATCTGTCTCCGTGGCAACGCCTTCCTGCTCTTAACAGCGCGCATCCACTTCAGCGAGGGGAATTCAAACGCACTAATTGCTGTTTAATGGGGATGAGATCCTTCTATTGAGTTTTTCTGCTGAGCACAGAGAGAGGGAGCGGCAAACAAACACACACAGGGCTCCTAAACATCCTTGTAAGCCCATTTGAGCTGGGGTGGGCGAGAAGTCTCTGCGGACACTTTCAAGTGCACTTTTGTTGTTATGCATTAAGCTGATTTGGGCGAGCAAGGAATTTATTTGTTTACGGGCAAGCGGCAGTGCATATGCATCACCAGTCTTGAATCAGCTACCGGCGACAACGGGCGCAGATAAATTACAAGCCCTTCCAT
This sequence comes from Alosa alosa, assembly GCF_017589495.1. Classification (NCBI taxonomy): domain Eukaryota; kingdom Metazoa; phylum Chordata; class Actinopteri; order Clupeiformes; family Clupeidae; genus Alosa; species Alosa alosa. The sequence continues at coordinate 25,678,499 of NC_063204.1, forward strand.
GCCTTCACTGTCTCAGGGGACAGGCGAGATCGTGCTAGTACGCAGCACTTTATTTTTTTTTCTTCATGTTTTTTTTATTTTTTTCGTCTTTTGAAGAGGAAAGAAATAAAAAGTGTGAGAAACTTTGAACTTTCCCCTGGAGTATGGCAATATCCACAAAGGGCCCCTCTGCCATTTCTGTGCCCATGTTTGTCTTCTTTTGGTGCTATTGATTTCCTCCACAGGGCACCTATCTATCTGCAGGCCTGAAGCGAATCATCCCATTTATCTACCTGACTTGCCTTTATAGTGGAGAAAATGGTTGATGACAGGATCTGAGCAGGATGTGTGTTTCACTGAGCCATGAACATTAGTCAGAGCTCAATCCCTGTCTCTATTGGAAGTGACAGCGTGTGTATTCAGATACACCATACTGCAGATTTCGCCTTGCTAATATCATTGGGTTCTTTGTTAGACGACTATATGGGTACAATGTTAATGTATTCTAATTTCTATCAGAAAGACTCAGGGAGGTACAATGAAAGTTAACATACGTTTTAATCCATCAAAGGATATACAAAAGGCATAAGCAACAATAAGACAGTCTTTGGCATAGGCCCCGTCCTCGGTCCAGGTCACCGAGTGTGCAGACCCTTGCAGATCCTGCCGGTATGAGACGGCAGGGGCGGAGCCTACCCCCAAAGAATAAGAAATAAAGATACCCACCAGAATGCTTAGATGGACATCCTCTCTGAAATAGAGCATAACAATATTAAACAGTGCATGTTGTATTATCCGGTTGAGCTCGGGAGATGAATCAGAGAAAGCAAGACAGACAGAGACACATGAAGAATATACTATTAATAAAATAAACTGATGATTTGATGAGGATGAGGATGATTATGATGGATTCAACCACCTGTGACTCAAATTCTATGATTGATTTAAAGTTATGGAAGGAATTGAGCTTGCAGATGTTCAACCCATTGAACAAGACTGCTCAGTGACTAGTGCTTGCAGAAGCTTAGCTCAAGGGTTAACTAACAATGTGCAGGGCAATGAGCTTGCAATTACAAATGCTCAGGGTCAGTGCAGGGGATAGAGCCTGCAGTTGCAGATGCTCAGGGTCAGTGCAGCAGAATAGAGCTCGCAGTTGTAGATGCTCAGGGTTAGTGCAGCAGGATAGAGCTTGCAGTTGCAAATGCTCGGGGGACAATGAGCTTGCAGTTGCAGAAGCTCAGGTTAGTGCAGAAGAAATAGCGCTTGCAGTTAAAGAAGATTATGACCTGCACAAATGCGGCCAAGCCAGTACGGGCACCAGAAACGAAGAGATGAGTAATATGATTAAATTTAGATAACCACCACCAGACATTTGCAAGAGGAAGTACATTGATTACAAAATGCTCATTATTGCTGAGTGAGTCTTTAGTAATTAAGAACTTAGTAACCATACAGTCCATAGATTCTTGTGAGCCTTGTGACAAGCAAATGGAGTAGCTAGCTCTTAATTGATAAGCAAGTTGATGCAAAATATTACAGTTTGTGAACTCCATTTGTTACGGTTCAATGGTGAACAGAAGCTGCGAGGACAAGATGTACAGCAGATGAAATTAACAGACTGTCCATCCGGCAGAGGTAAAGCCATGTTAAAGAAAGCTAAATAGCACAACGTATAGGCCTACTATTAGGATAGAAATGTAAATGGCAAGGTTTAGATTAATGAATTAATTATGTTGACTTACCCAAAATAACAGCACGGTGTAGTGTCCATGACAGATTATATCCGATTTAAGTACGACCCTAAATGTGATGACTGTTTCCGTGAGCAATCCATCCTGCAACGGAATGGAGCTAAAAAGCAGATCAAAGGGCAAGATGAAAAGTGAGCCATGCTTTTGCACCTTGCTCTTGGAAAGGCCCCCAAAATAAGATGAGCAGCATAGGTAACGTTAGCTAAACAGAGACAGGAAAACATGAAATAGACATTGTCCATGGGTAATAAGTTCAGAGAAAAGGTATAGACAAACAGAAAGCTTGAGCACTCTCTGGTGAAAAAAGAAAATGACCAGCATGGTCTGCAGCGATTGCAGCGAAGTCGAGGAGCTTGCACAAGCTCAGAGCTTTCGTAAGCACGGTTCTTGCACAGCAAGAATGTAATGCAATGTGGTGCAAATCCCGTGGAAAGTGCTTAATGATCGTTAGGTTCGATGCGATTGATGATTGCGATTTGATGATTCGCGACTGCGAGTCGAAGGCGTATATATATATGATGAGTGAAGTGGGGTGATGGTAGGATAAAGAAATTAACTGTTGTGGCGTGAGATTACCCGAGGTTTTGCTTGCAGAAGCTAGACCAAAAGCGACGGTCGCGTAGTGACTAGAATGTATTAACGCTTTATTCTGTGCCTAAAGTGCGGCTGTGCGTAGTGACTGGAGAAGAGTGGCTCGGGTCCATCGTAATTAATATAATGCTTTAGCTGAGCGAATAACCACCACCAGACCTTTGAAAGGTAGCTTACCTTATTTGACACACCGCGAGAGCTATTTGCGCATCTAGAAGGGCTTGATCCTGAGGTCTTATATAGGACTTCGTAGCCCCGGCGAAGACCATCTTCCGAGCAACTTGATTGAGGATGCAGGTAATCCTAGAGCGGCTGCTGGCGTTTGCAGCGCCGATCGCGAAAGGAATGGCCAGTATATTGGGAGGTTGAGAGCCCGCAGCTACCAACGCTGTCGACAAGTGGATTCTGAACAGTGGCACAATTTGGCCTACCTTACTCTCCAACGTTTACAAGCTACTATGCTACATTAATGGAAACCCCCAAGACTTTGGTGAGATCGTCCAACTCAGTTGGAAGCGTAACGTAAGGTAGGCTAAGCTACTGGTCTGTGACTGCATCACATGTTAAAGTTGTGGCGAAGTGAATGACTAGCCACCCGTGCATGGATCACGGAACATGAAAAAATCGGCACCCTGAAAGCAACAGGCAGGTGCAAAGTAAAAAGTGATTATAAAGGCTGATGCAGACTGGTGATTGGTCGGAAGTAATGAATGAATGAGTGACGCATGCATTGAGTCTTCCTGACAGAATTTAACGCTAAAGCTTCCATTTCTCTTCCTCTGAATAGGAGGGAGGTAAAAAATGAGCTTTCATGGGCGACATCTATCAGTGTTGAACGCTAACAACATTATGCAACAGATTTTAAAACATACTGTATGAGTGGGATCTTCTCTGCCTCCAAAATTACTTTCAGTAAGGAAATCTCTTTGCAAAATAAAGTATTTTTGTGAATGTTTGCATCCTTCATATTCAGTATACTTATCACATCCAGTGCAAGCATGCACTTTAAATCCTGGAAATCCACTTTTTAAATCCTTAAACCTTATAGGATTTAATAATGAGCAGTAAGCCATGAGAGTTGTGTGTTGGCCAGGGAGCGCTGATCACCGCGATGGTTAATGAAGTTGCCCTTCCTCTGTGAGGGCACCCACACCGTGGGCACGGCACTAATTGGGCTAATGACAGTATAGCCCACCCCTTGGCCAAACTTCGGCTGCTAGATAAATGATCTCACTGCACACTCTGGAGAGAAATTTGAGCTCAGCTAAAGCAAAGTAAAATTAGAATAATTAAGCTCTTTGGTAAAATAAAAAGTGTGCATCGATACAATCCATGTCTGGTAGCTGGTACTGGTAGGTAATTATCCTCTGTTAGGTTACTTAGGTTAATCTGGTGATAGACTTCTAGGAACAAATACTAAAGGCAGATAATGATGAAGGGACATCACCTTCTCACACTTAGGCAGACAGGCAGGCACTGAGGAGCTTGTTCAGCTGTGGATGTGTGGTGTCAAATCCACATTAAATAATACAACATCAAAAGAAGTCCGCACACTGTGGATGTATACTGCAGATGATGGCTTTAATGCACTCAGACATTAGTTAGTGAAGCAAGCTAAGCTAAACAAAGTAAGAAAGTGAGCAGTGAGCAAAGTGAGCTCAGTAAGCTAACATCCTCTGGCTGTTGTCCAGCCTTTATACCCCTTCAAGTCATCCCAGACAAGACACTCTTTGTTTACAGATAACTGACCAAGTAATGGTACTTCACCTTTGCCCTCTCATCCTGTTATTCCTACATTCTTTGGGTTTTGATCACATTTCCTGGCGCCAAACCTTATTGATGACCCTGTCAGCCAGATCTGCTCTTTCCCTTAAACCAGTCTTCCTTTTCCCACACTGAACATACTACAGACTTCGGTTTCACAAAACAGTGATATTACACAGAATAAAGATACTACATAAA